>NC_089596.1:90306265-90606265 GCF_019320115.1 Miscanthus floridulus | reverse complement strand
GCCCGTCACCCGTGGGGGAAACCGCCGACACCTGGTGTGTAAGCATCTTCCCCGCCGGCTCCATCGCGATGTCCGTCGGCTGCTCGATCTGCCGCGACTTCTCGCTCGCGTCTTGGATCTGCTGGACGTCGGCGCCCCTATAGAAGATGCCATCGGTGAATGGGTGTTGGAGGCTCGGTCCACCGGAAAGGACAATAGCGCCGGTGGTGGGCGCTGGAGCGACCTTCGTCGTGGCCGCCGTGGTGCTCGCCATCGTGTACATCGGCCCCATCGTCGATGCCATAGCATAAGACGGGATCGGCGAAGGAGAGGGCGGCATCCACGGCTGGTGGATGGGAATCGGGGCGGTCGAAGACGCTGGGGGCGGCGGCGGCGGCAGCTGCTGCTGGGACATCGGCGTCGGGTTCGGCTGTGGCCCCAGCAGGAACCCATGAATCCCGGCCACCATCTTGCCGAGGTCAAGGACAGCCGCCGTCAACTGCTCATTCGTCATGACGCCCACGGCGGAGGACGACGCACCCGCGGCCATCTGCAGCGAGGATTGCGGCACCCTGGCCGACGTGGAGACCGCGGACAGCGGTGCAGTGGTGCCTGGCTGGTCCGCCGCGAAGAGCGGGGGCACGGTGGTGGAGGGCAGCGGGATCGACATGGCCGGCGGGTGGACATGATCGAACCAAAGATCTCTGATACCAGAATGTTATGTGGCTGCTAGGATTGAGAGGAGAGTCGGCTGGCGCGCTACAGTACCCGCAGAGCTACAGCACCGTGGGTACTGTTCACGACTGTGGCTGCGAGGGTGAGAGAGAGCCGGCCGCGGGGCGTTTGCCCACGGCCGGGCAAGAGGGAAGGGTTTTCCTTCTTAATTCTTGCTTGATTAGATTGATACATATCCTCTCCTTATATAGAGAGGTTTACTTGACTCCTAAGCAAGCGACATTTATCTCTAATTAACCCTAACACTAATGGGCTATACATCCAGCCCAGGCCCAATAGGCCCCTGCCATACTCTAACAACATCAAGCTTAACCTATTTTTTGGTTGTTTAGTCCATAATCGTGTCTGAATTGAGTCCAGCAATTATAATCTGTACATTCTTGGCTCAGTTCCAGTGATGTGATGGAAGCTAATAGATTCTTGTTGGTATGGTTGGTTTGTAAGGAATTACAGAACGTGTATTTGTTTCTCCATTTTATTTTGATTTGTGCCATGAAGTATTTGACTATGCAATATGTCTGACAAAAGAGAGCTAAAATTATTATCTGTCTAAACTACTTACTGCAATTAGTGCATTATCATTTAGTTCTGAAGGATTATGTCTGGTTTCATGATCAAAGGATTGCACTGTCATAATCTGGGACACAACAACATGGAATGCTGTTAGGAAATTGGAAACAAAATTGGTCAGAACTTCACAGTAGATTACAGCTCACGTTATGTGTGATTTACATTCACATAGTTTTATTCTTCTTATTTGTCAATATAGGCGCTGTAACAAACCTATTAGTAATTCCAAAACTAGAGAGTTCAAAGGTCGATAGAAAAATCTTGCTCTGGAGATCCCTACACTTGAGAAAATGTCCAGACCATTTAATGAAACACAAACAGTTTTACAGCCCTCTGTTTTAGCAGCTTGTTGTATTGTGTGCCTACAAGCTGTACAGACACAGGCACTACTATGTACAAAATTCCAGTACATATTTTATTTGCCATCTGGTTTTGTTTTGCTCGTAGCAATGCACAATCACGGACCTATGAGTAATCATATATTTCAAGTAACCATATGATCTCTTGTATTAGTGTAGTAGTTTGATAATTCAATATCATACCTTGATCTTGTTCCCACGTGTATTCGTAGTCCAAGTTGATAGTTCAATATGATATTGTGATCTCGATCTTTTTCCATGTGTATTCATAATCCAAGTCAGCCGGCACATCTCCTGCTTGAGATCACTATAGAGATTAGCTGGGGGGTGGGGGGGGGGGGGGGGGGGGGGGGGGGGGGGGGAATATTTCTGACGGTGATCATGACAATACAGGTGGTGGAGTACATGGAAGAGATGATGTTGGCACTGCTGCAGAGTAGCTTTGTGCTAATCATGACACTGTACCTTTCTGACAACACAAGCCCGGAGATCAACCTTGCAAATATGGTTCCTCTCCTTGCACTAACCAATTCTTTGTTTTTTGTATATCTTCTGAGCTGAGGCGTTGTCTTATTTGAGGATAATTTAGAACAGTGTCATCAGTTTTCTTATTTGAGGTTCACTCAATTTTTTATTCGATGCATCTGAATTACTATAATTTGTGTTGGAGGAGCCAGAGGCAGATGTATCTGACCTGTTGATGCCACTAGGATTAACTAAGGTTCTGATAAATTAGCAGTTGTACTGCAGATTTTTACTCTCGCCTTATTGCACAAAGCATGGATGGAGTAACTGCATAACGGAATGTCACGAATATTGCAGTTGAAGTGTCATTTCTTTTTTTGTAATAGTACAACACATTTGAATTAGAATTATCATGATATAATTTTTTCCGGTTGCAACGCACGGGCATGATCCTAGTATATATTACAAATATATATTTATGATCCTAGTATATATTACAAATATATATTTATGGTCGATGTCATATTGTGGACTTGTGTCAACGTCAAATGTGGTTTATTTGTGATGGAAAAGGCTGGACATTCGTTGGGAGAATCTGTTTATATCTATTAGTTCTTCCATTTTTATTCGCAAACCTGTCACCCGTGCGGCAGATGAGATCTGACGTCGCCTCTGATACGTTAGTGATTAGCATCACCTGCCTTTTGGTTAGTTTGGATACGTTGCTATTGTACCAAACAGAAAAATCAATGCAGCCTCTGGAGTGTCAATTTGTCCCGTCTCCACAGCAGTTTATACCGAAAGGGCAAGAGATTTTTGCCGCCGCCCAGCCGCAGTCCGTGCATTGTCGCCCACGTAAATGACGTCCATTTTCTCGGCTTGAAAGAGGCAGCTTCACTTCACTGCCACACAGGAATTCCACGTTTTTGACTCCGAAAACAACGGGACCTCTGACGAAGTCAACTCAGGTAGTGGAAGGAAAAAGAAGCACCGAATTGAGAAGATAATACAGTAATTCACATCATGCTCAAAGGTAAAGTACAACGAGCTCAATTCACAAGCCAAAGATCCAAACTTTGACGACGAAGAAGAACCATCAGAAAAATGTTTGTGGATCGTGGAGTACGGGAGCGGGAGGTCGGTCCGGCGTGGCTTACGCCGGCGAGGTGGCGGCCTCGAGGAGTTCCTCTCCCAGGTCGCCGTCGACGTCGTCCCCGGTGATCCGGTCGAGCACGAGCACGATCCCCATGGCGAAGGCGGCGTCGAACCCGGCGCGCACCCAGAGCACGAAGACGTCCCGGCCCATCATGACGTGCGCGTCCTCGTCCACCTTCCGCCTCACCTCGGCCACCACCACGTCCTCCTCCTCCTCCTTGTCCTTGCCGTCGCCAGCGGCCCAGGCCTTGGCGGAGGCGACGACGCGGCAGCAGCGGCGCGGGAAGGACCCGTCGACGCGGAACTCCCCGGCGACGACGGCGGGCGCGAGGAGGTCGACGAGGACGGCGGCGGCGCCGGTGCCGGCGCCGAGGATGGAGGAGCGGCGCGCGGAGAAGACGGGCTTCTGTCCCTGCGCCGCGCCGTCGCCGAGAAAGCCGTCCCAGCGGTTGTGCAGGCTGGGGCGGCGGCGGCGCACCGTGAGGACGGGCTCGCCCCGAGCGCCCAGCAGCGCGAGGTCCCCCCTGGCGGCGCCGCCCCCGCACGCCCCGCCGCGGCCGTACGTCTCGACGCGGAACGCCAGCTCGCCATTCCGGTGGTCGTACGCCTCCAGCCCGTCCCCCGGGGTGAAGAGCGTCGTCTTCCGCACCGTCAGCTCCCTGTCCTCGCCCTCGCAGTACTCCTCCCCGACTATCGCCGCCTGCTGCTGCTGCGGCGGCGACATCTCCCTCCCGTGCTCTCTCTCTCTCTCTCTCTGCCTGGTGATCGATTCCTCGCTAGTAGACGGCTCGGCCGGCCTCGGCGTGCTACAGCTACACGCGTGCTGATAGCGGCAGTAGCGGGGAGCGGCGGGTGGAGACCGGAGACGGCCGGGCTGGTGGTTGTAGCAGCAGCTTGGTTTATGAAGTGGCCAAGCGGGGGCGGATCGAGAGAGCCTAGAGATGTGGGCGTTCGCTTTCGCGTCGCCCTCGCGTGGGTGTGAGGGCTCCCCAGTTTATACACGCTCGCCAACGCGCCGGCCATGGCGGGTGCTGTGGGGCCACCAGCTGGGGCGGGTTGATTCGATCCGATCCGATCCGATCCGATCCGCCGTCCGCCCGCCGTCAGTCGCCAGACTGCCAGAGCCACAAACGAGACGCGGGAACGCAACGGGAGAAGCAACGGATGGATTCAGATTGGATTTGGATGTGTATTTAGTAGTAACTCGATCGTAACGTAGTATAATGCGCACGGCACATTGTTGACGAGTCGTACGTAGGCATTGTGGCGTTGAGTAAAGCTGGAGCTTTGCCTTTGCCGCGAGGTAAGATAAGCATCGTTAACACTTTGTGTCAAATTAAACAACACAGCCTGCTGTAGTGCTGCGGTAAATGGCGCATCTGCTGAAGCACCGAACCCGGCAAAACAACAGCGCGGTACCAGGCGGTAGCCGCGGTAAACTACGGCGCCTCCTTTCCCTCCCCGATGTTTACCGTGAGTTTTTTGAAATGGCGAGATTTGGATCAAGTGGAAAAAGGCACGAGACGCGTCAGCGCTCGTTGCACACGCTTGGTCCACGTGGTCCAGATGGTGCCACGAAGCTGACGCCCAGGCCTCAAGGGCTCAGTCCCGGCGGGGCCCCGGCCGTTGGGCTCCGGACTTCTAGACTTGGGGACCGCCTTTGTCCCGACTTTGGGGCGCAGTGTCAGGTGAACGACTTCCGCGGCGGGCCTGTTTTTTGGACCGGTGCTGCAATGAACAGCGGTTAGGTGAAAAACAGCAAATGGTCAAACGCCAAAGGCCAAAGCCCTCCGAAATAGACATGCTGCAACTGCCAAGATGGGAGATACGGAGTACGAGTACTCCCTTCGTCAACGACAAATACGGAGTATCACTCTTACGTACTTTAAGAAGTTAATTGGTCTCAATTTTAACCAAATGCATTATTTTTTTTGAAGATATACTATTATTTAAATCAGAGAGCAGATTTCTCGTGGTCAATATGGATGTGTTTGGTTCACTTCCCGGTCTAAGCCTGGCTAGGAAATAAGCCAGGTTACCTTAAGCCAGGTTTGCCCAACATAACGACCTTACATTTGGCTGCTCCGTACTAGTCAAGCCTGCATTGGAAAGAATTTTGCTTGTCTGTTTGCTACAGTAGAATAACCTTTTTTCCCTCCGGCCGTACCTCCATCATCTCCCACCTCCATCATGTTGGCATTTCATCGAGCAGTCACCGGTGGTCAGCGACTACACCATGCTCTTCCATCACTCGTTCCTCATCGTCGGTAGGAGAGTAGCCCCGAATGCGGTGGTGATGCATGGCGTATCAGCACCACCACCTCACCTCGTCATGTGCACTAATCTGTCCTGCCGGTTGACGCTAGCTGCCATGGACGCCGCCGGCAAGAGGCTCCTCTATGCTAGTCGTGTGGAGTCGAGCTCAACGGGGTAGAGGCGCTGCGATGGGCAGTGGCTGGCAAGTTGGAGGCGAGGAGGAGGGCGGATGCAGGGCAACGACCGACGGGCAGAGGAAGACGAGCACGCAGGGATTGGAGACGGAGGCACGAGCATGGCGGGCCTAAAGATGGAGCTCGACAAGGCAGAGGCAAAGTGGAGGGTGGAGTCTGGGGCGGCGGGCGGCGAGCGGACCAGGGTAGAAGGCGAACGACAGGTGGTAAATAGGATCAAGCATGACGGCTAGGCGAAGCCAGGCTTCATGGGAACGACCGATCCTTCCGTTCCCAAGTAGCCTGATCATCGAGGGCTTTGTTGGGGCCTGGCTAGGGGCCTGTTCATGCCATAAAACATGCCTAAGCTGGCTTTCAACAAGCCTAGGGGAAGTCGAAGAACCAAACACACCCTATATTATACAAACACTCAAATTAATATTGCGGCTGCAAATCCTAAGAATTTGTTTGGTTTGAGTCCAGTAACGAACCATATAGACATCTAATTTTGAAAGCCTTGGGCTAAGGTGTTGTTTGGTTCAATGTTGGCAAGACAGTGGTACCTGTTACGCTGTTACACTAAGGGCACGTTCGGATAGCATGGAATAGAGCCTAGAAATTCGGTCAAGATTAAGCCAAAACAAACCGGCACTAAATAGGAGCGGGAGTCCGCAGGGGAGCATGATCCGCATTTGACAGGCCTGTATTCAATTCCGCTACGATAGATTATTACAGCCGCACCAAACTAAATACAAAGTGACGGTAATAGATAGTTGTAAACTGATTACGGGCCTAAAATACCCAACCATTCGACACCAAAGATTGGTAGATGGGCTCGGGCTGGAGGATGCTTCCGATGCCTCTAACCAAATAGCAAGAGAGAATTTCTTATTGACATGGGAAAAATGAGTCGTTTCTTTTTTTTTATCCTGAAATTTTTTTCGTTCCCTATTTGACATTCACTTTAACTTTTATCCCTAATTTGACACTACCGTCAAATCCGTGAGTTAACGGTGTTAACTGACTGTTAAAAATACGTTTTTGCCCCTAGAAAAAAAGCGGCGAAGCAAATTCGAGAGGAAAAAAACCTGCGCCCGCCTTTGATGTATGCGCCCAGCTGCAAAAAAAAAGGCGCAGGTTTTTTTTTCTTCTCAAATTTGCTTCGCCGCTTTTTTTCTAGGGGCAAAAACGTCTTTTTAACCGCCAGTTAACACCGTTAGCTAACGGATTTGACGGTAGTGTTAAATTAGAGATGAAAATTGAAGTGAATGTCAAATAGGGAACAAAAAAAATTTCAGAGCAAAAAAAAAAGAACGCTCTCAATAGTCAAAGGTTTCATCACCGACAAGTGGGACCAGGAAAAGAAAATTTAGTTCTGACAGGAAGGGCCCATCGGAAGCCTCTCCCCGCCCCGAACCGACCCGCACCCACGCTATCCGCGTCGCAGCGTGCCCTCCCCCCCCCCCCCCCCCCCCCCCCCCCCCCCCCATTGGCCTCCGCCTTCGCTCCTTCCGCAGCGTCAGATCGTCCGTCGGTCGCCGAGCCCTAGCGCCGACGATCTCAGTCTGAACCGGAGTAGCACGAGAGCCTTGCGGATCGAGGTCGCGCCGCGGCGGCAAGAACGATGGCCGAGGAGGCCAAGTACCTGGAGACGGCGCGGGCCGACCGCTCCGTGTGGCTTATGAAGTGCCCCCCGGTCGTCTCCCGCGCCTGGCAGGCCGCCTCCGCCTCTTCCTCCGACCCCGCCAACGCTAACCCCGTCGTCGCCAAGGTCGTCCTTTCCCTCGACCTACTCCGCCCAGAAGAGCGCCCTGAAGAGCCTACGCTCCAGGTAAGTATCCCCCCAATCCCCTCCACCCCGCTGGTCCCCTCCCCGTGCTTCGGCTATAGATTCTAGAATCTCCTCGATCGAACTGATGGGGAATTGTTGAAATTCCTGTGTTTGCTTAATTGGCTGCCACACTGAAGGCGTATGCTCGAACAAATTGTGTACCTGCTGTCCTGTTTGAGTTACTCCAAGGGTTGGTGAGGAATGTGCATAGGGATGGGGATGGGAGTCTTAAATTTTGTTTCTAGATTGCAGGACTGGTTTTGAGTATACAGGGTGGACTGTATATTTGGCACAAAACAGGCTGGTAGAGACTGATTGGACTGCAGGAAGAACAAGAGGAACAATCCACTGCAATTGTGGACAAACTAGATTGATATTCAACCAAAACAAGTGTTCAAATTCCAGTTGATTGCGTAGTTGCTGTGGTCTACATACGCTACATACCACACATCGGTCTTGTTGAAAGTGATTGTAAATCGTTAGGTGACTAATTTTAAGAGCAGATGCCCTAATCGGATTCCTTGGTGTTAATGCTGCTCATTGTGGGGTTTGTTTCATGTATATCTTTTGGCACCTATCATTCTTACATCATGCTATTGCAATGACAGTTCAAGATGGAGTTGGCTCAAACTAACACAGGGAATACACCTAAGAGCTACTCTTTGAATATGTTCAAAGATTTCGTGCCTATGTGTGTTTTCTCCGAATCTAACCAAGGTAGGATCCAGATTCACAGCTTGTTAGCTTTACACTGCTTCAACGCACGCCTCTCTATCTATGATTGAAATCAAGTTTACTGCCCAGACAACCTGTTCGTTTGGCCGTGGTTCGTCGTAAACGATCGTAAATTTTCAGTCGGAACAGTATTTTTCTCTCACACGAACCAGCCAGCAGTACTTCTTCACGAACCAGCAACGATACGAACCAGCCAACCGAACATGCTAATGATTTGCCTTTGTTCTTGCATGGCAGATATCCATTAATCCTTAGTTCTAACAATACCATTTTATTTAGCACGGTGATTTTGTTTGGTACAATTAGAATAGTAATCTTCATATGTTTTAGCATTGTACATTGGCTCTATTCTTTTAATATTCTTGTGGGTGTCTGGTTTGTGGAATGAAGTAGTCCATCATCATCTCACTCTTTAGTTTTTTGTTTGGTTTGTGGAATAGAATGAGTTGATCCCACTTCATTCCTTACAAGCTAATAATTAGTACTAGTATGAGGAATATGTTCATTCCACTAAATTTGAGCCATCTAAATGGGTTGACTCACCAAACAAAACACTCCATAAAATCTCTCTGTTTCTATATTACCTTTTACATTATAGTGATTTAGTCATCTGAAATAAATTCATGCAGTTAGGCATATTTGCCACTACATGTCTGACATAAATAAATGTGATTTGATGGTTATTTGTTTACCAATATTTCTAGAACTCTAGATCATTTGATTCACAGTAGGTTTGGTTCCTATATTATGTTAATATAGGGAATTTTATGCTAATGCTAAGAAACTTCGACATAATCAGTGCATGTTGACTTATCTCGTCTGAAAGTTATTTGTAAAGAGATAGGAAAATAAGGATATATCTTAAGTTTCCCTTAAACAGTTACTTATCTGAGCCAACTGTTTCCAGACTGATCTAATTGTTGTATTATATGCTCGCTTTGGTTGCTAATACATGTCGGTTCCCGACAGCCTAGTAGAAGAAATTAAGGACAGTGTTTTTATTCTTTTGCCCCGTTATCCATTCACAAAGCTAATCTCCAAGACGGTCACCCATCCCAGCAGATAAACGTCACCACTGCAGCAATGCCAGTGTGGCTCCGCCTCCATCCATGCGCTACCTAGTGTCGCTACCGTGGTCTACAGACATGATCCATTGTCTTCCTCCCTTCACACACTGCTTCCGTGGCCTAAAAGCATGATCCGTCAACTCCGACCACCCTCATACACACACCGCCACCGCCATGGTCCGAAGGCAAAATCCTTCAAATTAGGGCTTCGGTTGTCTCCAGCACTTGCTGACCTATGATTCTACAGTCGCTCGTCCTTGTATGCGGCCATGAATCCACCTTTCCTAAGCACTGCATGCTGTTGATGGTTGTTGACCTCCTCTGGTGTCCCGAGATCTGCATGCCTCTGCCCATCCACAAACTCCTCTCCCTCATTGAAATATAATTCCTATTTCCCTCTTTCCCCCATGGAGTTATTTCTGCCTGAGTCTAAGACCTGGTGTGCCCTACCCTACTTCAATTTTGTGCAAGGGGCAGTACTCGTTTAAGCTGAAGCTCTTGTGGTGGACGTTTGCGAAATGTGTCAGTTTTTGTGTGGGATGTGAGAAAGTTCGAGATGCCTGTTTGCCTTTCCTGATGTGGAGAACCACGTAAACGTGAGAAATCTGAGCTGGCATACAAGTTTGTGGGGACAAATTTGGACAGGCCAAACCCCGAAACATCATGTTTCTGTGATCATTCCAAATAGCTGCAGCATGATATATGAACAACCAGAGGGAGTATTCTTTTTTGAATAACCAACTGGCGTCAGTGGGTGTTACTAGTAACTGTTTGCTTGCAGTTTACTGATTGTAACCAGTTAGGAACCTTACCACTTTCCAGCAGCTTTTTTTGAATGTTTTTTTTTGGTTCTAATAGTGCCCTATTTGTTGCAGGGAAACTTTCATGCGAAGGAAAAGTCGAGCATAAATTTGACATGGAACCTCACAGTGATAATTTGGCGAATTATGGAAAGTTATGCCGTGAAAGAACACAAAAGTACATGGTTAAATCTAGACAAGTGCAGGTGGAGTGCTTTGATGGTTACATTATATTATCATATTATCACATTTTTTAAGTTGTGGTTTACCAATATGACATTTTCTGATTACTTGTAGGTACTTGACAATGACCACGGAATGAGCATGAGGCCAATGCCTGGCATTGTTGGTCTCATAACTTCTGGTTCAAAGGTAGTTTCATCTTCCACAACACTTGAAATTATTCATTTTGCTGTTGCCTTTAATGAGAAACATTTTCCATGTTACCGAAATATGGTCGCTGCTTGGGAAAAGGTTTGCAGTGTTTTTTACTCTCCTTTTAGGTCGTTGATCTCAGTCATGTCGTCAGTCTGTTTGACTTGCACTGCCAATTATGACATCTTGTGACTTATTGAACCTTTTGCTTGCCAGGAAAAGAAGAAGCAAGCACCAGCGAAACCATCTGATGTCAAAAGAACTCGTAGGGATCGCACAGAGATGGAAAACATTATATTCAAGCTTTTCGAAAGGCAACCCAATTGGGCCCTAAAGGCACTAGTGCAAGAAACTGACCAGCCAGAGGTATTCCCTTGTCTCTTCTCTGATATGTCAGTGGGGAAATGCATCTAAGATAAGCAGAGTGCAACTACAGATATTTCTTTTATTGTTCTCTGCTCATGTGGTTATTATTTATGTTTGTCTCTATGCAGCAATTCCTGAAGGAGATATTGAACGATCTCTGTGTGTATAATAAACGAGGACCAAACCAGGGAACGCATGAGCTCAAGCCAGAGTACAAGAAATCCACAGGAGACGCTGATGCTGCTTGAAGATGACAGACGACTTGTTGGTCTGACGTGTGCAGAATCGTTAGTTCTCTGTTTGTAACTCAGGCCACACAAACACGTGTGATCCAGTTTCATTTGTATGCTTTAAGAGGCGTTATCTGTAACAATATAAGCTGGATACACATTTGTTTAGGGAAAGGAAAAAAAAAAGAATTGAAACCAAATGTAGAGAGTCTGAATTACCGGGCAAATGTGCTTCATGGGTATCAATTTTAGCCACTTAATGCAGAGAAAATGGAGGATCTGCAATTTGAATGAGGGTAGCCATGGCTCCCGGATTTGAACGAACTTCCTGGTGCTGTCTACTAGAGCTATAATTCATGCTGAATCATGAGAGTTGTCAGCTGCATGAGTTGTGAATTGTGTGCGATCCGCATCGGCCAGATTCAGCACTCAGCATATTTGCTGCAAGTGTGGCAATGCTAGGCCACGGGCGTCCGTCCTGTTGTGAAACGGTGTCTCTCAACAGACACCTGTTCACGAAGTGATCTCATCCATCAATTACAAGATTAGTGAATAGGATTAGACAGTTAGTTTTACTCCAAAGGGCATGTCCTTTGGGAACAGTCGTGTCCCTTCGTGACACCCCCTCACTTGTATAAATATATTTCAGAGATCAATGAAAGAGATAGTTCTCCCAAATCTTGTTCATTTTACATTCACTTTTAACACGTTATCAGCCACGTTGTTCTTCCCTGAGAAGAAGGCCGGACAAGCAGTTCTGTTCGCTGGAGGACTCGCCCAGGAGAATCGGCGCTGTTGCTGTTGAACGCCATGCATCCGGCCTCGCTGGCGCTGTCCACAATCACTGCAAGACAGCCGGCATCGTTACTAGCATCTTGCACGTAAGACATCATGATTTTTCTTTCATTAATCACCGATGCCGAGCACTAGAGGCCGGATGCGGCCTCACGCCCGCGGCGAGCGGCTCTGGCTGGGCACGCACGTGCCCCTGAGCGCGTGGCCGACGCCGTCCACGCCTGCAGTGGCGGCGGCCTCGCACCTGCGGCCCGCGGCTGGCTACCCCGACGGCCGGCCCAGTCAGAGGCCCCACGCCTGCGGCCTCACGCCCTTCAACGTCCCTGCTCCCACGCGGCGCTCGCCGTGAGACGTCCATGGTACCGGATGGATCTAGTTCCCGACCGCCCATATGCGGCGGCGACGCGCTCGACCGGCGAAGGCTCCCGGCTCCTGCGCGTCCGCACGCAGGGACTGCGACGGAACCACACGGTCGGCCGGCGGTTGCTCCAATCGGCGGCCCCGAGCCCGCGGCAGTGCGCCCCGCCCCCCGCCCGCGGAGGCGATCCCGTGGCTGCAGCCTTGCGCTCGGCGGCCAGGCCCTCGCGCAGCGGCCAGTTCCTGCGCCCGTGGTCGACCCCCCACATGGCGACGGCGCTGACCGGCTCCAACGCCTGGTGCGCCCACGTCGTGCCAGCGGCGGCCGCTTCATCTCCTCCGATGAGGGGGAGTCTTCCTCGGCTTGAAGGTCGACGGGGACGGCAGTGCAGTGAAGTGGAAAGGCGGCGCCGGCGGCAAGAGGCCAGTTCGGCGGCGGATGGACTCCCACGAAGAAGCCGTGCGTCCAAGCGACGGAAACCGTCGGTGTGGAAGGGATAAGATTATGCGGTTTTTGCATAAAAATCCCCCTTATTACTTATGAATTACATAATGATCTTCATGAATTATTATAGTAATCCAGATTCATGATTAAGCCCTCAGGTTTTAACATGTCTGTAGCATACTATATTTACCTCATGTAAATATTAATTTTAGACCCTAGGTTTAAAATGCAATATGATGCACAATATTTACCTCAGTAAATAAGTATTTTTGAGACCCATGTGTCATCAAGAATTGCATCATGACATGTACTGCTGCAGATGAATTTATCACTGTAAATTCGCTTTCCAGATCCTATGTTTTCTGGAATTTTTTTAGTACTGTTCAAAGCGTTTGTCCAAATTTGCAAACCCAATAAACATGTGCTATTAACATTGCATGTTCAAAATGTTTGTCCAAATTGGCAAACCCAATAAACATGTAGTATTACTATCACGACCTTTGTATTGCAATTACTTTGTTATTTGCAATTTTCATTTTATGCTAAGCCCATTTATGCTTTATTTAAAGCTTATAGCGCTTACATTTTTAATGCAAAATTGATTAAATGTATTACCTCATTATTTGTATAACACAAATGTTCCACATTGTATGTTGGCCATACACAAGGTAGCGCTATAGTTGCTACTGTTGGATCTACACTAAATTCTTAGTGACTATTCTCAATGTGCGTACCCAACATCACAAATTGGAACATACGGTCTACATCTTTACGATGACTACCTCTAATGTGTTAGCATAAATGAGGTTTACACTATTAGAGAGATAGATCTTATCTCCTATTTATTTTGTATTAATTAATACAGCATCACCATAGCAATTTAAATTTACCCTTAGCGTAAATTCAGAAAATCTATGGTTTAAATCTTGTTAGAATAATAGCCAGCAAAGAGTTTGATCTCTTGCTCTTGATGATCACAATTATCTAACATAGTTAATGGACGTAATGTTAAACTTGATGTTCTATGGATTCATGGCAATATTTGATGCTCCTCATAAGAGAGTATCACCACTTATGATCAATTTAAATACGGAGTTTTATTTAAATAAAGCACCGTATACATCCAGGTCACACGTATGTGTATCTCAATGGGTGCAAATCGAAGCACTATATGGCTAGCTTTCAATGAGTGATACGAACAACACAAGGCAGTCATTCTGCCCAATGCCAACTATGATTGGCCACAACTTTATCTCTAGGATCATAAGTCCACTTGAGAATATAATTACGTTGTTCCAAAATATCCTCCAATATTGTGTTTTTGCGAGAGGACATAACTTACCAAATGTATTCTAGATTAATTCCTACATTACTTCAGGTCTATGTGTATGATAAACTCTTATCGAGGAATCATCATTAGCATTATAGTGATGCTCTATCATCTGAAGTACATTGAATTTTTAGAATCATACAAGTTTGATGCCATGTAATAATGCCATCCAAAGAACTTTAATGGTAAGATTTAATGCAAAAAGAAGTAGCAGCCCCATGCATTCCTTAGGGTCAAGGCATTTTCCAAATATGACAAACCATATTTTGTCCCAATTGTGTATGTTCAGCCACACAACTTGGAAATGTCATGCCTTGAAACATTTAATTGATCGGTATTACAAATCCATTGGACATAAATATCCGGCTCAACAATAAAGATATGAAGCACGCTTCTATCTTCAACCTGACACCACTAGGAAGGCCAGTTGTTCATAACAAGTTTCATGAAGAAACCAAGTAGCAACCAAACACTTAATTAATAAGTGGGTTTTATGAGCATGGAGAGCACGATCATCGAATTTACTTCGCTTGATCCATTTTGGGACCAAAATTTGTCTCCCATTTACAAACATACCTAGTTTCTACGTCCCATTTTGGTGTTGTAATATAAAATATTGTCATCAATTTCAATTGAATATCACAATAATGTGCCATCACATTTGATATTCCATTAATTAACATGTATGTAATCTATATATCTGCAAAGAATGTCATTATATTCTTCATGCTATATATAGACTTATACGGGAGTCAATCCAAATGCAAAGAGGAATTTTGCCTAGTGGATAGTTGCACCACATACTCTATATAGGGAAGCAAAATATGCCTAAATTCTTACATAGAGATAAGAAAATATTTTGTTAATCGCTTGACGCGATGTCATGATAGTGGGTTTTGGTCGTGCTACTATCATACTCCCTATTGGTACTCAAATAATAATCATG
The DNA here is from genome assembly GCF_019320115.1 of Miscanthus floridulus. Lineage (NCBI taxonomy): Eukaryota > Viridiplantae > Streptophyta > Magnoliopsida > Poales > Poaceae > Miscanthus > Miscanthus floridulus. The sequence goes on along the minus strand of NC_089596.1, from coordinate 90,591,296 downwards.
AATCCATTCTTGAATTCTGATTCCATAATGTACCCAATTAAGATTATAGAGATATCCGTCAATGTGGTTTTCATATGGAAACCTCAAGATGACAACTAAGAGGAGTATTTTTCTCTTAACAACGGATATGGCAATACTTAAACAAAACATCCTCAGTTTGATTTGACTACACATACATAACCTGTATCCAATGTTGCGTACAAATAATTCTCTCTCTTGATGTCAACAAGACTGGGCACATTTGCCTTGGTTATTCAACTATAGAGATAATTTGAGAATTATTGTCAATTCTATTGGTCATAGCATTAATATGAGCCACTATATTTCTTGAAGAAATTCAAGAACAAACTTGTGACTCTATTTACCATTTTATGGACCATAAAGATACTATATAATGCACATTTATGCATCCATAATATAGTCCCAGGTGTGTCTCTTAGTCATGAGAACCATCACTATACCAAACTCATTGCTCGAAATCTTTAATTTAGAGTAACTTATCCTGGACGCGGGATCAAATCCATTTTATATGGAACTGTTTGGTTTTTGGGTACTATATATCAAGTACCTTATGTCTATACCAATAATGGTTTTATTAAGTCTCTTATTGAGAATCAAATTGCATGACATATTAAAATAGAATTGTAATTTACCAGAACTAAGTTGTTTTCATGCGGCCTTACACACCGCATCGTTAATTCAAATTCATCAAGCTGCATTTATACAACTCCCTCCGTTGCAGTATGTACGTGAAACTTTGGCCGTAGGCAAACATTTCCCATCTGCGCATCGAGTATGTTTTCACATACCCATATCACCACCCCAACATACCAATGGGCATTAGGGATCCCAAGAGGTAACTCTGCAGGGGATTTATAAATTATCCGTATGTTGATCACATTTGAAGATAATTCTAGGCATTAGGGGGAGATTTATACCACATCAAGAATGCCAGGAATCAAAAGAGCAATCCTCACATTCATGTACCAAAAAAATTCTAAACCTAATCATTTAGAATATCTTATATTTGCATCATACTGCAAAGAATCTGCCAAAAACATTTACTGATAATAAGGGTATCATAAAATCCTCTTATCCTACTTATAATGCGCCTGAAAGAATGGAGGTACCAATTAAAACCATTCAACTCCCACTTTCAAAGAAGAGGGGGAGAAGTACGGCCGCTCTTAAGGATAATGCTCCAAGTAAGCATTCGAGGATATCGAGGACAATATTCTCCAAATCAGTAAATCCAAGTCAACCTCAAGTTGGTAGACACCCAAAATGGATGAGCATCCAAAACCTGGATCAAAATCCACCCGGATCAACGGTGCACCCAAACTCTGATCCTAGGACATTGGAACACCCTGACTCCATATGGGAAATGACTCGGAGTCCAAAAGGGTTAACATTTTCACATGCTATATTGATTTCAAGAACTGAATCAATCATTTAAAGACTACAAATTGTCGCGGCATATACTCCTCAAAGATTGCCTTTTTACCATACTGGATCCAGACCAAAAATCCTAGGCAGAGTGTCTTCACACTCAAATTTGGTCAAACTAAAAGGTGGTAATTAAGGAGATTGCTCTTGTTCAATGATGAGAAGTATTACCACAGTAATATCTTCCCTCACAGAGTTTCTTTTCAGAAGCAAGGTGGTGAACAATGAGAGCTTGTAGCATATGGTTTCACGCAGAGACCCAGCATAGTATACCCTATGGTATGTGTGAAAATGAAGTTTTCCAAATTCAATAATTGGCGGATCAAATGAATTTGATAGATTCGGACGTATAAGTCCCAATGGACTTCATATTCTGAATCCAAATACAAATCGCAACATACATTGTGTATAATTAAGCATGATTGCGTATATTGGTTATTTTGATATCATCATGATATAGAAATAATTATGCAATCATTTGAGATACCATTTCCATCATGTGGATTCGAGATGGAGGATTTGGGTAAGACCAAATGTTGCTAGGCTTACAACTTGAGCACCGTCCTTTAGAGATTTTAGTGCATCAATCAGTCTATATCCAGAAAATATTAGAGAAATTCAATATGGATAAATCATATCATAACAATACCTCAATGGTTGTTCGTTCTTTAGAAATAGAGAAAGATCCATTTAGACCATGAGATACTGGAGAAAAGATATTGGGACCAAGGTTCCATATCTTAGTGTCATTGGAGCACTTATGTATCTTGTAAATTACACCAGGCCTGATATTACATTTACAATGAACATACTAGTTAAACATAGTGCCAATCCAACTCACCGTCATTAGACGGGAGCGAAGCATATCCTCAGATATCTTTGTGGCACAAAGGATCTTGGTTTATTCTTTAAGAGAAATCATGATCCCAATATAATTGGATACACGGATGCTGGTTACTTATCTGGTCCCTATCCCAAACTGGATTTGTATTCTTACATGGAGGTACAGCTATTCATGAAGTCTTCTAAACAGACTCTGACGGCGACCTCTACTAATCATTCTGAAATTATTGCTCTATATGAGGCATCACATGAATGTGTATGACTTCGCAGAATGATTAACCACATACAATATGCATGTGGTATTGGTTCAATTGAATCACCTACAATTATCTATAAAGATAATTTTGCTTATGTTACATAAATGCAAACAGGTTACATAAAGAGTAATGTCGCTGAGGACATTGCCCCTAAGCTGTTTATTCCCCATAAGTTATAAGAAAGCGGGGAAATAAATATCTTGCAAATCCAGTCATGTGATAATCTCGCTGACCTATTTACTAAGTCCTTATCAACTTCTGTGTTTTAAAAATTGGTACATGGAATTGGTATGCGGCGACTTCGAGATTTGCCAGAATCAGGGGGAGACATCTACTAAATGTTGACCTATACCAGCATCATATTATACTCTTTTCTTTCACAAGTTTTACTTGCAAGGTTTCTTGTCAAAGTTTTTAATGAGGTAATATTAACATAAGCATGTGTCATATTTCCTATTTTCCCCACCGAGGTTTTTGTGGGAAATATCAAAGACACATATTGCCCTCACAACTCATCCATGGTTTTTCCCTGAAAAGGTTTTTCATGTGAGTTATCCAAAAGGCAATACCAATAATATGTCGTCATATTTTCTCCTAATTTTCCCACTGGGTTTTTATAGGAGTTTTAGCGGCATATCACTTTATATTGCTACTCATATTTTTTCTTAAAAGGTTTTTGGAGGAGTTATCTTTATGTCGTATCTCCAATATTTTTCTCCACTGGGGTTTTTAATGGGATACCAATGACATAGTGGTTTACTTAAATCACAAATAAATATGCTATTTTCTCCTTATTTTCCAATAAGGTTTAATGGAGTTTTTTATGGCATATCATATATTCCTCAGATTTTTCCCATAGGGTTTTTCGAGGAATTTCAGCTTACAGCTGCATTGATCTCAAGGAAGATTCGGTCAAGGGGGAGTGTTGTGAAACGGTGTCTCTCAACAGACACCTGTTCATGAAGTGATCTCATCCATCAATTACAAGATTAGTGGATAGGATTAGACAGTTAGTTTTACTCCAAAGGGCATGTCCTTTGGGAACAGTCGTGTCCCTTCGTGACACCCCCTCACTTGTATAAATATATTTCAGAGATCAATGAAAGAGATAGTTCTCCCAAATCTTGTTCATTTTACATTCACTTTTAACACGTCCCATCCGGACGTCGTGTCTCAATCTGCTGGCTGCTCTGCGGCCTTCTCCCACCGTGCCCTTCCACCCTGCGTCACTCGCTCGCTTGCTCCTTTCTCCCGTTTGTCGCGCGCCCTGCCTGCGTCGCTAGCTCCTCTCTTCTGCTCATCGTGCGCCCGCCCCTCGCTTCGGCCATGCGCCGCGCTGCCCGCTCCCTCCTGTAGCGTGCCGCCTGCCCGAGCTAAGGCAGGTGCTGCTGGTGCCCGTGGTGGTGGTGCTCGTGCGGCGCCATTCGCTGCCAGATCTCACCCCGACGACCGGAATCGACCAGCCCAGGCTTTCCCCTATGTTGTAAATGTATGTTTCAAGTGTTTTAAATGTGTTCAGAGGTATGCTGCAATTATTACATATGGATGTTGCAAAAGTACAACGGAATGTTGCACATGTGGCATATTTTGCAAGTGTTTTAAGAGGTACTCCCTCTGTTCCTAAATGTTTGTCGCCACGATTTGCGTGCCAATAACTTTGACTCAAATTATAGAAAATGCGTGCAACATTTATATCTTCAAATAAATTTATTAAAAAAACTATATTTAAATATCTATCCAATGATACTAATTATGCATCATAAATATTAATATTTTTAATATGTATTTAGTCAAAGTTGTTTCTCGGGAAACGAAAACGACAGACATTTAGGGACGGAGGGAGTATGTTACAAATGTTTGTTCAAAATATTTATCTGTTTTCAGACATATATTGCAGCAAGTGTTTTATCTGGATGTTGCATATGTTTCACACACATGTTGCGAGTGTGTTATCTGGATGTTGCATATGTTTCGCACGTATATTGCGACAATATGTTTCAAATATTTCATTTGTGTCATATGTATGTTGCATTCAAGTGTTTTATAAGTGTTTCATAGGGGCACGGGGAGTGATGGATCGGTGTACGGCCTGGACGTTGGGGGATGGGGTGCGGCGAGCTAGAGGCCGGCTCCTGGGTTCCACCCACATGGATAGAGAGGAGGGTGTCAGGGGGAAGGAGCGGGGCGCAGCGACGAGGCAGGGTGCGCGTGCGAGGCGGATGGGGACGGGCTGCGAGACTGTCCAAAAGCGAGGAGCAGCGGGCGCAGAGGCGAGGACGAGGTACGTGTGTGAGTCGCAGTGAGGCGGACTTGAGAATGCAACAGGGTCCTGATTCCTGCCTGTTCGCTGCTAAGTGTTAACGCTCAGCTACCGCCTCCTTTTCCAGGTATCTACAGCCTGTTCGTTTCGGCTGAATTGACTTATAAGCCATGGTTGAAAATACTATTGGCTGGTTTGGTGTGAGAGAAAAATATTATTCAAGTCATAGATTATAAGCCAAATATGAATAAATAAGTCGAAACGAACGTGCTGCTGGTTCTCAGCGGCTGGCTCCACGAACTCGCCGCGCTCTCAATTTCAGGTTTCCCAGCATCACTAAATATCCCAACATTTTCAAACTGTGGTGGCAGATCACGTCGAGAACATATTCCCAACCTCAACTGCATCTCTTCTACTACATCACTTTGACATTTTTCTTTGTCTTCCTCTTCAGGTGCTCCGTGATTTGTTTTGCTACCGAGTGTTGTATCAGTTATTGGGTCTTATGCATCTGTCAAACCTGTGCAACCTTTTTTTGACTACCAAAATACCATTGGGTGTCAATTTCCTTCCCAATAGGCGTGGCCTTTTGGTGAATTACTTTATCACTTCCCCTTTTTTCTGATATATATGTGTAAGTGTTCTGAGAGTTAGATGACACGGAGTACTCCGTATCAAAGTATTCCATTCGTTCCAAATTATAAGTCGCCTGCAAATAAATGAAATAAGTCAAAGCGACTTATGAATGCACAAAAAAATAAAAGTGATTTATAATTTAGAACGAATGGAGTAACAGATTACACAGAAATTTCAGCAGTGACATTGCTACACACAGAAAGCTATGGTGTTCAATTAACTGAGCATAAAACAGCACATAACAATCAACATGCTCAAATTTTCATACTTCTATACATCGCTATTCCATACCTAGCTATCCCTATCCCTAACCCAACGCCACCTATGACTTCGAGGAACAAACTGGTGAACAGTGAACTGATGGTTGTTTCAGAAGTGCGGTCTGTGGTCGCCATCGTCATCGATGCGGAGGTTGACCCCGTGACTGCGCAGCGCGTTGAGGATGGCCCAGACCTTGGTTTGGTTCTCGAACCCTTTCTTCGCGACCTCTTTCTCCGCGTTGGGGTATATGGGCTCCTGCGTGAGGCCGTCCACCTTGAGGCGCATGGCGAGCACCTCGCCGACGGCCGCCGCCGCCTTGGCGTTGCAGGCGCGGCCGCGCTCCAGCCCGTCTCGCAGGGGCCGCTCCGCGGTTGAGGCGGTCGTCACGATGCGGCCGCACTGCCGGTCCACCACGTTCGCCGTCACGTACTTGAGCGAGACGAAGAGGCGCAGCACGTACCGCTTCGCGACGGTCATGGATGGATCGGTGGCCTCCCTCCGGCTCTGAAGTGAACTGCGGGGCGGCGGAGGATGATGGAAGCGCGACTTCGCGTGCAGTGGACGCGTCAGTGGCAGCCAGGCACGGTGCCGTTTCGTCGTCGAACGACTGGAGGGTGCGGCCGTTGACGTGCGCGACGGCGCAGCGAACGAGCGCGTGGGGCGAATGCCGACGGCGGCGGGAACAGAGCGGTAGTGGGGGCAGGTAGGAGGAGGCAGTGGGGTGGAATTGGGTTATCGCCGCTGCGGAGGCTCCCTGTCGTCAGGCTCACCGCTTACGGGATGCGGTGACGGGGAAGGGCGCTCCGACGCCTGGGTAAGGTTGTGCCGTACTGCGCCGCCGTCTGCGGGGTGCCCCTCCGGCCGCCGCCTACGCGTGAGAGCGGATGCCTTTGGCGTTTGGCCCCTTGGTAGCTTGGTTTACGAGCGGGTGACGGAACGTTTTTTTTTTTGACCAAACGTGGCCCAGCTCAGCTCCTTATAAGAAAAACAAACATACCCGAGAGCCCCTCCCTCTCCCATCAGCGCCGCCGTTCCCGCTCGCCGTCTCCCTCTCCCATCTGCGAGGAGAGGCGCCTCTGCCCGCTGCGCCGGGCGCCGCCACTCCGAAACCCATCTCCGACGGCCCCTCGACAACCGTGCGTTCTCCATCTCGGTATGAACTGCAATCCCCATCTAAAACTTTTACCACCTCTGGTTTGCTGGGAAGACTTCCGCCGCGCAAATGCTGGAGTTTCTGTATGTAATCGGAGATGGGGTTCTCCGATTGATGAATTTGCTTGCACGGTTCTTGTCTCCCATCTTACGGCGAAGCAGGCAACTTCTATGCACCATGCACCAGAGGTGTTCGTTCATATGCCTTAAGTGGCTTAACCTTGTCCTTTGATCTTTGCCTTGATGCCTCAGTGGCTTATCCTTGTCCTTTGATCTTTGCCATGATCCCTCTGTGCAAACTTCAGTCTCAGCATGCTGCCTAAGCTCTTGCAGTGTGATGTGGAAATTATCATGGTCCAATCATAATGCTGGTCATTTCGAGTGTCCGGATTGCCTTAATGCAAATGTACAACTTGACGTGGATTACAGGCGAGTACGGACAAGAGATAACATGTGGAAATGGATGCAGGATGAGTCTGATATAACATGCCCATGCTATTTGTTATGGAGCAATACTGTACTCTGCTGAGACTTAAACCTCTGTATGTGTTACCTTAGCTTAAAAGGATTGCCTCTAGAAAGGTGGAGGAAATAATGGAAGGTCAATGGACAGTAGTGTGCTAGGCATATTATTTAGCCAGAGCAGAAACAATTTAGTCTTGCAGTACCTTATGCTATCCAGTCCAACATTGGTACCGCATGTTTAATAGACAATTCCCATGTTGCGCTACATTAACAAGTGAAAAAGAAGTGACTGGGTCATCTCTACTCAAATTGTCAACTTTTGTCTTGTATCTGTATTGTCCCCCATTATTGGTTATATACCTCCTAATAATTAGTTCACGTTTTGATAGTTGTTTAATGAAAAGATTTGCTATCTGAGAATACAAACGGTTCACTCTAGTTTTATTAAAGTAGGCAGACCGCATTCGACATTTATTATTTTGCCTTCTGCTATCTGCAGTTTACATACAAAGTGTTCCTCAGATGCATATAATTATGAGTTAGTTATTCTGAACCTTCTCCTGTGAAATAATTTCTCACCATTCTGATCACGCTATCCATGGTCAGTTTTTTCCTGACGTATCATTTTCATCATGTTGTTTTTTTACTGTTAAGTGTTAACATTAAAGTCATAAAAAGTTTTAAATGAGACTGTTAGCTTGAACAAAATTGCTCTGATGTTTTCTTTAAGTTTAAGGATGAAACAAGAAAATCCCATTATTTATTGTGTTTGTGGTTATATCTTCTTACTTCATTTTCTCTGTTCATGTAGATTCACCATGACTCGTGTCAGCAGTGGATTGCTGAAGGGCTTGAGGAGGGTCATGGAACAGCAAAGGATTTCAACTGGTAGGTATTTGGTTCAGTGTTACTCACAGGTTTCACCTAACATAGGAACATGGAAACTGTGATCACTGATCAATCATTTTATATGATATATACATTTACACTGAGGTGCAAGATATATTCAACCTTTCTCTTTGCAGTTTTCTGCAGACAATCACGAGTTTGGAGTTCTACTGTTTCTTTTTCTGACCTTGATGAGAAGGGTGATATGGAATATGATGATAATCGTCCAGATTCAAAGAGAGAGTTACGGCCCCAAAGCGTAGATCCCAAAAAAGGCTGGGAATTCCGTGGCGTGCACAGGGTATGGACATAAAAAAATTGGATATCCTATATCTTCTATATGAAATTCTGCCTTTTTTTTGTTTTTGAGGAGCCCTACTTTACATTTATAATCTGTTCTGCTTTTGCTAGGCCATCATCTGTGGCAAAGGTTGGACAAGTGCCTGTGCAAAAAATTTTAAGGAATGGGCATACAGTAACTGTTTTTACCGTTGGAACTGGTGGCATGTTTGACCAGAGGGTAATTGGGCCTAATGATTTGCCGAAGCCAGCTCAGTGGCATCGCATAGCTGTTCATAATGACCAACTAGGTGCTTATGCTGTTCAGAAGCTGGTGAAAAAGTATGTGGTTTAAATCAAAAGATCCTCTTTTTACCTTAATACAACTATATCTGTCTTTTTCGCCATGGATGCAGTTTTATATTTTTTTTTCTTTTACCTTATGTCAGTTCTGCAGTCTATGTTGAGGGTGATATTGAAACCAGGGTCTACAATGACAGTGTTAATGATCAAGTCACAAACATACCTGAGATCTGTGTTCGACGTGATGGTATGCTGATTCACGCAAGCTTCTTTCCTAGTATGTTGATTAGTGAGACTGTATTCTACATAAGTAGTTTTCATAGGTAACTCAATGGCAATGACCATTTTTTATGTGCTAACAATCACACAGCTATGTGTTTTTTTTTTTTCAGTTGAAATAGGATGTCCTTATATGGTAGTTTACATCTACCTTTTATTTTCATGTGTCTACATTGAACAAAAGCCTAATGTTTGGACATCTATTCTATGTGCAGGCAAGATTCGATTGGTTAAATCTGGGGACAGTGCTGCTAACATATCATTAGATGAGCTAAGTAAGTTCACTGATTATATTAAGATTTTGATATCGTAAGAAAGTACACACGAGCAACCAAACATGTGTTTGATTTCTTATACAAACAAATAAAAGCTGTTTGATCTATCAAATCTGACCTTTTCGAATGGTACGTATGGAATTATAATTATCATTTTAGTGTCCACCTAAATTCATAACTTGGTAATACAGTTAACAGCATGAGAAGCTCCAAACATTTGAAATGTGGAAAGCCATTAGTACTTAAATATACACTTGACAAATGCGAATGGCCATCGATATGCTACCTTTTCTGAGTCCAAGTTTTCAATCATGCAAATGATAACAACGATAACCTTTGGTTGCAGGGGGACTGTTCTAGCTATAGTTAAGGATGTCAGGAGTATGCTTCTAGCTTGAGGCAAGTTCGAATATGTTTGTTCTTCTTAGTCTCAGCACCACTAGTATAAGAGTGATGCTTGCTTACCTCTCTGGCTGGATTTTCATTCATTTGAACTCTAGCTTATAGTGCCAAATTTACATATCTGCAGACTATTTGAGCCCTCAATGTAACATCTCTCTGTGTAATTTAGTGCTACTGTCTTTTCCATGTGATGCACACCTGTCATTATCCAGGCCTCCTTGATCCTCATGTTGGCTTTCTTTTAGTAAAAAAAAGTACCCTTTGTTTCCAGTACTATCTTCAAATACCTTATGATTAATCAAGTAAAACTACTGTTCACTCTTCACACCATTAGAACTGAATAGTAAGAATTGACTCCCGACAACAAATTATCAGAATAAATAAATTGAGTAAAAGAAACAAATCACCAATTTTATTTTCTAGATTTGAAGGGAAACAAATGCAGAAATAAGAAAATAAAAACAGAAAATAAGCTAGATGTATCTCCTGTGGACGACACTTGATTCATGTTGTGATCATGAAACCTCAGATTAATAATATTGCTCATATTTACACTTGACATGCTGCCTGTAATATGTATAAAAAAAATACTTATAGGACAAACATTTAGTAGATTGAGAGGCTCTAACATCAATGCACTGACCTTAAGGCGACTAAAAGTGTCTCTGCTGACAGTCCTCAACTGCGAAGTTTGTTACCTACCTTGCTATTCTTAGTGTGCCTTTGATGGTGTTGCTGGCCTCCTCTTTTCCCCTGACCTCCTCCTAAGCATCTCCTTCATGCCATCAGCTACCCGGACAGCTGGGCTTGACAGCGGCATCCTGCAGAATTCCATATGAGCCTTGATAGCCTCTTCAATTCCATCCTGGCTGCTCCTGTGTTTACTGAGTTCATCCCCTACAGCCTCTGAGCATAAGCCACAGAGCCATTTCCCTCCAAAGTTGCCCTTGACATTGTCTATGTATTCCTGGGTGCAGTCCTCTTTGAGGCTACAGCAAGCACACCTCACCGATTCAATGTCCATCTTCAGTGCTCATGAAAGCCAGGTGTGTGAACCAGCAGAAGCATAGAAATAGAGCTGGAAAGCGATAGCAAGCAAGGTAGAGGGAGACAATACATACCAGCAGGGGAATAATTGGGGCCTCACCCCTCTGGACTAGGTTGCTACTCGTATGGAAAAATTGGACAGCTTGTCTTTTCCTCTGGATTGTATTGCTTAGCTCTGATCGATGATTGAAATTTCGTGATTTGCCCAGGCCCATTGTATCTTGAGCAGTGCACTAGCTGGTGAAGGCCTATGATCTGCGTTGATGGCTGCCGCGGTTCACATGGCTGTAACTGTTATGAAGGTACAAGTATCAGCAGAAGCCTGTACTCTTGATTTGAAGATGCAGTAAAACTTGGTTCACTGCGTTTCTGCTTGCACTTCTCCTAGTTTTTCAACCGTACCAAAGACTAAGAGTTTCGTTTATGAAGTAACTCCATAGATTTTTCTTGGAAGCAATAACAGGTCGTTTATGGTTTTATACCTGAAATTGGGTTTCATATGCTTGGTATGCTGGCCTTAATTACTGAACTTTTAACTTTGCTCACGTTACCTCTATCTATGGTTTGCGCTTTGCTGGCACTGGGCAGTCTAGCAACTCGTGTATTATGTCCAGATGAGAGGCTTTGTGCTGGGGTTGTTTTGCTGAATGCTTGGATCATGAGATGCTTGAATTGAAGGAGTGCTTGGGGTGAGAGAATTGCTCTGAGATGCAAGGTTAATGAACAAGAAAAAAAACATTTGGTTTTTCAAAGGTTTTCCCTTGCTTCCTCCGGTTTCCGTCACTCACCGGGAAGGCGGGAACGCATAGCCTGCACTTCTCTTCCCTGCCCATGCCTATAGAGGCTTGGACGTTGCCGATCGAGACCCCAGCCAGTAGCCATGGTGGCATCGCCATCACTGACCGTGCCGCCGTAGATTTCAGTCGACGGTCGCTCTTCGCCATGTTCTCGGGCCTTGTCATGTTAGTGTTAGATCTCTCCAGCTCGGCCCAACGGTCGAGTTAGGCCTTGACCTCGCGTCTTGATCGGGGGCGCTTAACCTGTTGGTGGGCTCCGTCACACTACACTATAAAGAGAGGTGGAGGCCGGCGGCTCTCAGAACGAGGTTCACCGTGAGCCGCCACACCCACCGACAAACACAATCCAATCTAGTGAGGGGCGTAGCCAGCGACGAGAAGCTCCACTGCCGTCTTCACCGTCGCCTCTGCGCCACCACTGCACTGCGATTGAGCGGATGGTCGGTGACATCTCACCTCCCTTCCTCTCTATCTTTCTAGATCATGTTTTAGGAAGTTTTATCCCATATATAAGGTTGTACCTGCTAAATCTATATCTAGGTGATCCAGTATGGGTATCACGTCAATGTCTCCCTGTCCATCGAATGGAAATTAGCAAACTGCACCCGGGAGGTCTCACCGAGAGGACAAGACAACGCAGAGAGGTCCCAAACGCTACTGCTAGTCTGCTACGCGAGCAAAGTGACAACGAATTGTTGTAGCTACTAGCATGTTACCGAAGCAGATCGTCGGTCATCAGCTTGGCAGATTCCAAGCAAGGTGGTATAGTAAGCGTTTCTCTGCCTGCCCGAAACGCCAGTAAAAATGGCAATGGAAGCCATGCATGTCGTCGTTACCCTTAGGCCTCGTTCGGTTGTAATGGAACTGATCCAGACGGATTGACCCAGGGGTATTTGTAATGGAACCGATCCAGACGGATTGACCCAGGGGTACGTGCAGAGCAATACCGACCATCGCGAGTCCTCCGATCCGCAGGCACGACCGCACGAGAGATCTTGCGCCGATGCCGTCGTGAGGAGTAGCGCCGCAGCAGTCGCGAGCGTTCCGCGGGGATCTGTTCCTCCACTCCAGAGCTACGGTTTGATTCCAGGCGTTGTGCAACGATTTTTCGGGCCGTATAGCGGAACAGTTCCGGGTATACGAGTTTTGTAGGCTAAATGAACACGTATTTTAGGAAGGAATCCACCGGGCCGGGATTAATCCGTAACCGAACGAGGCCTTACCAGGGAGGAGTAGATGCGCACGAATAGTTGCCATCTTGTTTTCGCATTCTCAACGGCACAGTGACACACTGTCCGGTCTCGTTCTTGTCCACCTGCTAACACTCTTCTGTGCACACCGGGGTGGGCGACGACTGACGAGTGACGACAGGACACCGCACCGTATACGAAGGGCCCGGGATCACGGCGCGCTGGCCGCTGGCGTACGTGCATGTGCCGTGAACAGACGCCTCGCCCTGTCGCCCAGGTCTGCCTCCAAGGCCAGCCCCGCGCCGCGCGTGCACGATCGCCATCGCGATCGCGAGCCGCGCCAAACCTGCTGCGTGCGCCGCGCGCGTTTCTTCCGGGGACGTCGACGCACGGTCACGGGCCGCGCAGCGGGCACCTTAGAGGCTGAGACAGCGCCCTCTGCGCGGCGGAGACGTACGCGTCAAGCGTGGTATGTAGAGCTGACCGGCCGGCCGGCCGGGTTTATCTCTCGCCCGGGCCGGGGGCCGCGCAGGCCATGTGCCCGCGCGCGCCGCGGCGGGGTCACGGGCCGGCCGGGGCAGGCATGCGTGGCCGCGCCCTGGCGTTTGGCGCGTTCCGACAGCTCGGTGGCCACTTTCGGCCAGCGCCTGCTGCTGCTGCATGCCTTGGTGTTAGCTCACTTGGCGCTTCCACGTGAAGGCCTTTCGTTCTCGCCGCGCACAGGGATGGGATATTGGGATGGTCGAGCGTCGATCCGCCCCGGCACGCCAAGATACGCGGCCTGCGCGCACGGCACGATCGGACGACGATCCCGTGTGTACCGTGTGTCGGACGCTGGACAAGTTTCCGAAATGGTCCTGAAGATCTGGGATGAACACTAGCCAGTGTACCTGTCGTCGGTACCGCACATCCAAACAGTGGGAGGCCAAAAGATGATGCGTGCAATCGATCGAGTTCTAGGATGGGCCATGAATTTTCGTACAGGTGGTCGATCTCCTTCGGGCTTTCAGCTGCCTGCAACTTGCAAATTTTTATTTTTGGAAGGATCCATCCTTCTAGTTTCTAGACGGCCCATCGCCGAAGAATTGTAGTGAACAAACGAGGCAGGCAGGGTGCCATTTTTATTATTTTTATATGTCGTGCGTACATGGATTCAGTACGTTATCCATTATTTGCAACTTGCTGGATGCTGGATGCCACGACACATGCAGACATCCTGCACGTACCAAGCGGGCGGACACGTGCGTTCCATGCAAATGCTGAGACGCTGCATTTCCTCAAGGGCCCGTCGCTCACCTCGACCCAGCTGCAGTCGTGCTCAGGAGTTTAGGACCCTCGCCTCGCGCCTACGTGCACACACGCACACACCGGCCGTATACCAGACCAGACCAGTCAAGCATACCATCCAGGACGGCGCAGGCCGTGCCCCTGGCCTTGCCCATGCTCCTCCTCCTGCTCGTCATGTCCGCACGCGCAGCGGAACCGGAGGAGCAGCAGCGCGAGGGGGCCGTGGACCCCGAGGTGACGGCGTGCAGGCAGCAGTGCGCGCGGCAGCGGCAGTTCGGCGCGGCCGAGCGGCGGCACTGCCTGCGCCAGTGCGACGAGTACGGCCGCGCCAAGCGCCGGGAGGAGCAGCGGGAAGAGGGCGCCGAGCGGGAGCGCGACCGCTGCCTGCACGAGTGCCGCGCCGGCCCGCCAAAGCCCGGCTGCGAGCGCCGGTGCCGCGAGGCGTACGAGCGGGCAACCCGCAGGCGCGGGGACGCCGGTCCTCGGGATCTGGCCTCCGTGCCGGCCCGCCAGGTCCGTGGAGACAAGTTAGAGGCTGCGGCCTAGCTAGTTACACATGTTTGAGCGGTTCATGGTTGTGGAAGACTACGTGCATAAATAAAAGTGAAATTCTGATTTTCTTTGGGGTTATTTCTTGTTTCGTTCATCGTTGGAGAACTCATCGGCATCCAGAAAATCCTACCGTTCGGTTGCATGGAATAATTTCCAGCCGAACAGCTCCTTCACTTATTATTTGTACTAGCGCGGAACATTTTGTGGCCTCTTGTTCCGAGGAACCAAACGGGGCCTAAGATAGGTGGCATTCGGTTCGCATCATCAGACGGACTCGGCTACCAAGCGCCAGGGATTCGGGAACCCAGGCTACATGGTACACACGTCCGGACGCCTGCGACTGTTTTGCTTTCCGCGCGTAGCCAGTGGACGGATCCGAGGTCACCACGCGGCCATCGCGCAGCCGTCACCCACCCGGGCCACCACCTCCGCGGGCGCTCGTCGCCTCGTCGGGTAGCGTTCTCCACCGAGCCATGGTGAGGTAAGGGAAGGGAGGAGAGGGGAGGAGGAGGAGAGTTGAGGAGAGGGAGAGGCGCGCCGCGAGAGTAGGGATAAAAACGGTACGGATATTTTCCGACCGTATTCGAAACCGGATCTGTTTAAAGGGGGTGAGATCTGTCCGTATCCGAGTCCGGATATCCAACATCCGATACCGTATCCGTATCCGAATACTCAAATCGCATATTTATGATGTCGATATCCAATCGTATCCTATCCGACATAGTCGATATTATCCGTATTCGAATCCGAATCCGAACAGAAATATGAAAACAAATGTAATATCGGTGATATCCGTCCGTATCCGATCTGTTTTCATCCCTACGCGAGAGGAATACGTGAGGCAAGAGCCAGTCACGCAGCAGGCCGTTTGCTATTGCAACATATGCAACAATTTAATATACTTTTGAAACATTTAGATGAAACATTTGTAACATACATCTGAAGACAAATGAAACACTTGGAACATGCGTCTAAAATATTTACAAAAACATCTGAAAAAAAAAACACTTGAAAAGCCATAGCAAACATATGCAACATCCAGATAGCAACACCCAAAATAAACACACGCGCAACGTGCTTCTGAAAAACAAATGAAACATTTGGAACACACGCTTGCAACATACGTGTATAACCGTTGCAACGTGTGCAATATCTCGATCTATTTTTGCAACATCGATATGAAACACTTGCAACATAGATCTAAAGCATTTAAAACATTTAATTGCAACATGTTCTTTCAGCGCATTGTCACCTACTGCTTGAACGAATGAAGGCCTCATCGTTGCGGAGCTCGATGCCGGTGCAGAGGTGGGCGGTTGCACGGAGCTCGCCAGTGCCCCAGCGGGAGGCACTACGCCACCCTGGGCGAGCAGAGCGGCCTAGGCGAGCACCTGGCGAGGCCGCGAGCACCCGGGGCGAGCACGGCGGTCTGAATGAGCACCTACGCGAGGCCACGAACTGACGAGCTCGACAAGCATCGGCGAGGAACCCCTCCTGGGCGAGCAGGTGAGCACCACTGGATAGGGATATTTTTTTAAGGGGCGCGAACGGCGGGGATATCCGGACATCGACAGAGCATTATCGTACACCCAAAGTCAGAAACCGACTCGTTTCTTGGTCGGTTTCTTTGGTCGACTCGTAGCAGTACAGGAGGTCTCTCCGAGTCTCCGTCCCCCACGCCAAGGTACCGGGTACGCATAACCCTGCAAAGGCGCAAACCACGCAACCGCCTTCTCGCGTTGGTGGACCCCGATCCTTTCCGTTCAGAAACGCCGGTCGCTTGATCCAACGGCTCCAACCCGCTCGTTGCGTTGGCATCCTCACAGCGCCCGCCAGCCGCGCACGAGTCACGAAAAGAGCCGCCGCGCCTCCGCCTCCGCGTCAGTGATCAATCGTCTCGCCTCGTCTCGTCTCGGACTCTCGGTGACCCGTCGTCCGTCCACCGTCCTTCCCGCCGAAGAGGAGAGGGGGCATCTCGCGGCGCGTCCGACCGACCGGCCGAGATGGTGCTCGCGGAGCTGGGCGGGAGCATCGCCCGCGCGCTGGCGCGGATGAGCAACGCCACCGTGGTGGACGAGAAGGTGCTCGCCGACTGCCTCAACGAGATCTGTCGCGCGCTCCTGCAGGCTGACGTCCGCTTCGAGACGGTCCGCGACGTCAAGGCCAACATCAAGCGCATCGTCAACCTCGACGCGCTCGCCGCCGGCACCAACAAGCGCCGCATCATACAGCAGGTACGCACGCACGTCGTATATACCTACCTAAAGCTAACTTCCCTCGATCCGCCCCCCTCGCGAGTCGCAGGCCGGAACTCGTAACCTACGGAGCGGACGGCGGACGGAGGGCTGATTTCTCTGTGTCGTGGTTGCAGGCCGTTGTCGATGAGATACGCAGGATGCTGGATCCCGGGAAGCCGTCCTTCACCCCCAGCAAAGGGAAGCCCAATGTGGTCATGTTCGTCGGTTTGCAGGGTCAGTATCGTTCATTCATCTGCCAAATTGCTCGTTACATCTTACATATAATGTTGAATTGCTCGTTTTGATTGCGCTCGTATTTGTATAGCAATGTTTGTATTGGAAGTTTGTAACATACGGTAGAAGATGCTTGTCTGCGTTCAGTGTTTATTTCCGAACGCCTGGGATAGAATATCACAGGGTGTTTGTTTGAGAAGCAACAACGCGCTCATGTTAGTCATGTAGTCGTTTCCTTTTTCATGTTTCTATTTATTGGGTGTCTTAGTTGCTGATGATTAGATGTATGATTCAAATGTTCGAGGCTATTATTTCAAAGGGTTTGGACCGTGTTCAAAAGAATTTATGAAGGGGTTAGAAAAGTATGAATGGCTGTGATTTCGATCGCTTTGTCAATTTTTTTCTGAAGTATTTGATACTCCTGTTGTTCATATGAGTTAACCACAATAACTTCTCGTAGCCTTACAGTCTTTATCGTGAAGCAAGTTCATGGTCAACTTCATAACTATTGTTATGTTATACCGGCAGGAATTGTCACTTTGATTTTTAATATGTTGATTTATTTATTTTGCTACAAAACTTGATCAGGCATTTGTACAACTAGTTATAGACATTTTATTAGAGACCATTGGCCCTCTTGTTTTATTTTCTGTTTACTGGTTGGTTTGGACTTGTGAATTGTCACATGACATTTCCTTTCTTCTTCTTTTCCTATTTCCAAGACTAATGTTTTCTGCTGATCATTGTTTTCATGTTTTTTTCTTAAGATCAAGCATAGAATTTTTCATTTCACTGAGTAACATTTCATTATTGTAGGTTCTGGGAAAACAACTACCTGCACCAAGTATGCAGATTATCATCGGCGTAACGGATTTAATCCTGCACTGGTTTGTGCTGATACATTCCGAGCTGGTGCTTTTGATCAGTTGAAACAGAATGCAACAAAAGCCAAGATACCATTCTACGGAAGGTGCTTATTTAAAAGTTTTTTTGGTTAGAAACCTACATCCAAAATTGACATAGATGAAATATTTGCTCTTGCAGCTACACTGAATCAGATCCTGTGAAAATTGCTGTTGAGGGAGTGGACATGTTCAGGAAAGAAAAGTGTGATCTCATTATTGTTGATACAAGTGGACGCCACAAGCAGGAAGCTGCCCTCTTCGAAGAAATGCGCCAAGTTTCAGAAGCTACGGTATTCCCACTTTCTGAATCTCCGGCATATTCAATCTAGCCTTGCACTGCTAATGAGAATTTAACCAACCTTTTTTTTTGTGTGTTCTATGCAGAAACCAGACCTGGTGATATTCGTTATGGATGGTAGTATTGGTCAGGCTGCATTTGATCAGGCACAAGCGTTTAAACAGAGTGCCTCGGTTGGTGCTGTGATTGTTACAAAAATGGATGGTCATGCGAAAGGCGGGGGTGCACTTAGCGCGTAAGTATCCTTTATCTCTTGCATAATCCACATGATGCTATTTTAGACGTCATATTGCATGCAAATGGTGATTGTTTAGACTGAGCTGCACACTTAAAAGCTCTCTCTCTCTCTCTCTCTCCATTAAATTCCACACAAGTAAAATCAGACGGGACATATTAAATTCAAAAGGAAATGCAACTGTTTTTTAGGTTACTTTCAGTTCTGTTTAATGTGCATTTTTCTTTGAGAACAAATGTTTAGTGTGTATCAAACATTTCAATGTTCAAACTATTATGCGTGCAATATGTGCTCACTTTAAAAATTAATCCTTGTTTACTTCTTAAAATGAAGTAATGGTTCTTGTTTTCGAGTATATAGGTGAAGATTCTGAAGAGCTTCTATTTACATCTTTGTTTCTTTGTTTTCAGGGTTGCAGCTACAAAAAGCCCTGTGATATTTATTGGAACTGGAGAACATATTCCAGACTTTGAGGTTTTCGAAGTGAATCCATTTGTTAGCCGTTTGTTGGGTCAGCAAAATATGTTCAATATACTCTGTAACTATGCGATTCTTCTTTCCAGTTTACAGTTTACCTAACGTCACTGTACTTGTCAGGTATGGGTGACTTGTCTGGCTTGGTGAACAAGATCCACGAAGTTATTATGCCTAATAATCAGCAACCGCATATTGCCCCTCAGTTGGTTGAAGGAACCTTCACACTCAGGCTTCTGTATGAGATGTTCCAGAGTCTCCAGAGTATGGGTCCTCTTGGACAGGTTAGCTATCTTTTCATTGCTATAAATGTGATTAAATTCGATGAAATTATCCAACAACATAGGAAGATATAAAATTCTCTTGCAGGTCGTCTCTATGATACCTGGATTTAGTGCTCAGTTTATTGAAAAAGGAAAGGAGAAGGAAGGTCAAGCAAAGATTAAGCGGTACATGACGATGATGGACTCCATGACTGATGCAGGTGAGCTTGTGCAACACTTTCTCTTGGGTAACCACAGTCTGGACAGGCACTGTGAAACTCATTTGTCTCTTACTGTCTACTTAGAGCTTGACGGGACAAACCCGAAGCTGATGAACCAGTCACGAATCAACCGGATCGCTCGGGGATCCGGCAGGCTCGTGGAGGAAGTGGTGCACATGCTGGAGGAGTACAAGCGAATTGCCAAAATGTGGAAGAAATTGCCGCTGCCTACCAACAACAGGAGGAGATTAAATACGAACCGCGACATAAGGCCCATAGCCAATGCCATCCCTCCGCAGATGCTGAATCAGCTTGGTGGCCTGGTTGGGCTGCAGAATATGATGAAACAAATGGGCGCTCAAAGTAGATGAGCTAAACCATTGCAGTCGTGGATAGCAACCGTTAGGTATAGGCAAATTTTGTTGCAGGACACCGTCAAAAACTTTAATATGTTGATGGACACTGTAATTATCTTTTCGTTTGATAGTTTCAGTCAGGCTTATTCAACCAATTAACCATGTTTTTTTTTCTCACAACAAACCAGCACCTGTCAGTCCAAACCAGTCTAGAAACCAACCAGCGAACACGCCGAATGTAGCTAATATTTTATTCATTTCTCATATTCAGAGAGAGAGAGGACGGAAGAAATGTCCAATCTATCATTGTCTTCAACCTCGGGTTCATGGAATTTTTACAGATTTATCATCATGGCGATGTGAGTGATATAAGAAATATCATCGTATCAGTAACTCACTCATATGTCAGTGACACGGTATAAGATGATAAATATGTAAATGCCCCCCCGGTTCATCACTAATATTTGGCGTCACACAATGCGCCGATTCATCTCGCCGTCCTTCTCCGACCAACAGCGTCAGCGGCGGCGCGTCCCTCTTCAGCCTCCCACGAGCGGCGGTGTGGGACTCTCCAACCTTGTGCGTGCGGCGGCGCGGCCTCCACGGCCTCGCGTGGTGGCGGCGTGGCCTCCCCGACATTGGGCGACGGCGGCGCGGCCTCCGTGGCCACCTCGCGCAGCGGCGGCGCGGCCTCCATGACCACCTCGCGCAGCGGCGGCGTGGCCTCCCCGACCTCGCGTGGTGGCGGCGCGGCCTCCCCGGCATCGGGCGGCGGCGGCGCGGCGTCCGTGGGCTCCTCCCGCAGCGGGGGCGCGGTGTCCGCGGCCTCCTCGCGCAGCGACGACGCGGCCTCCCGGGCCTCGTGCGGCGGCGGCGGCGCGGCGTCCCCGGACCTCCCTGCCCAGCCCCCGCTCGTGCAGCTCCAGAGGACGCCACCTCCCTCCCATGGTGTCAGCAGCAGCTGGTCGCCGCCATCGTGCGTGCGAGGGCCGAAGTCCACCACCGTCACGCTGGGCCGGAGAAGACAAGCAACCGGCAGTATATATGTGCATCCAGCCCGATGGCAGGGTCCGAAGCACGTTTTTTTTTCCCAGCCCAAACACGGCACAACCCCATATTGTGTGGGTCCAGACTGGTACCGTCTGATGCATAGGGCCGCGTCTAGGCCGCACCCTAGGTACATAGGCTGGCACGACATGGCCCGCATTTTAGAGGCTGGCTCGGTAGCGGCCCGATGACCACCCTGGCGGCCTGGCCTGCTAAGAGCCCAAGCTTTCTTCCTGTGCAAACTAACCCTAACTTGCTTTCACGATCTCACGGTTCCCACCCCCGCACCGCCCCTCTTTCTCCCGATGCGTTCACGCGCACGCTCCTCTCTCCTGAGTACGACCCTGCCTTTCCCTCTCCTCCCGCTCATCTCTCTTTCCCAAATCGCTCATCAGCCTCATCTCCGCGGCGGCGCGGCCCCTATCACTAGCAGGCCAGCACCGCCGGGCGCCTCCCCCACGCCCCAGCACCATCGCGCGGCAACCTCCTCGCCGCCCCTCCTCCACGCGACCACGACGGTCGGCCTCGAGCAGCAGCGATGCCCGGCCTCGAGCGGTGGCGGCGTTGAGTGCGGCTGCCGGCCGGCCGGCCACCTCCTCCTCCCCCACACCCCCGCGCAGCCGCACCGCAAGCGTCGGCCACCTCCGCCTTCTCCCGAGGCCCGACTCCCGGTCTGGCGGTCTCCCTTCCCCCTTTCTCTTAGCGGGCCTTGGGCCAGCCCGCCCTACAAAAAATGACCGTGCTCATCGGGCTGGCCCAGCATGGAATGTGGCCTGGCGAGCCGTGCCTGGGCCGTCGGCCAGGCACAAAGGCTTAGGGCGGCACGCCGGGCTCTGTCGTGCCGTACCTTGTCGTGCCGGGCTGGGCCGGCCTGATGGACATCTATAACCGGCAGTGTGTTACGACAAAATTTGGTGCACAGCCGGAGGTTAAAGACGAGGGCGGCAAAGTCATTTCTCCTATCTTCTCTCTCCACGAATCTAAGAAACGGATAAAATATTGGCTGAACGGCAAAGAACCTCAAATTTGTAATGGTATTGGGCAAATGCCACTCCTTGCAGTGTTCATCAGCATATTACGTTTTTTTTACGGTATCGTATAGGTAGGCTGTGAGTACTACTCTGGAGTTTTGACCATTAGGTGGGTTATGATCGGCTTGGTGCTAAATGTTGATTTTGTTGCATTGGATCCAACGACCACTACTTGGGAACTGGGATTGGACTGCTTTTGAGTTCCTCGTGTCAAATTAGTTTTGCCAGGCGTGGTTGCACTGTATATAATTTTTACAGGTTGAAATATGATGATACCCTACACTATTCTTGATAGAGGTCTTCCTGAAAATTGCTGGACGCAGCTGTGAAAAGTGGTCCTTGAGGAGCATTTGAGGAGAAGTCGTGCAGGTTTAGGAGGTTCGAATCATTTCGTCCTAGTTTTTTTTTTCTGACGAAGCGAAACATAGAATCACATTGTATCCTGTACAACACGGAAATTTATTAGAAATTTATTAAGATAATAAATTATCTCTTATGAACTCATAGATTAGATGCATTTCTAAGCATTTTTTTCTTATAAAAAAATAAAGTGTCAAGTCCAGTAAAATTTAATATTTTTATTTTTCATAATTTTTTTCTATCAGGCACATTTAGGATATGGCACTACTACTCATTACTTATATGTGTTACGCAAATTTACAAAAACAACCTTGAAAGAGTGAAAGTGATTAAGGGGCTATTTGGCACAGCTCCTTGTAGCTCCGGCTCCTCCACTATACAACATTATAGCGACATTGTAGCATGGAGCCGATGAAGCTGTAAATCGTGGCTTCTCCGGCTCCTCCTCTTTGTAGTTCATTTTTCTTCTCGGAAAGTAAAATGGCTCTTTGCTATAGTGTCAAACAGTGATGCTACAGGAAATGGGAGGAGGAGCCGGAGCCGCCCGGAGCTGCACCAAAGGGGGTGAAAGGTCCTTGTTTGGTTTTGGTAATTGAGTGACAACCTAGGTGGACTAATTATGTTTATGTGAGATACACATGTGATTAGTCCACAGGTACATGTGTATGAGCAACATATGCCATGAAGGTGAAAATGGCTTGGAGATGTTGCAAAGCTCACACATGTGATGATGAAGGAGCTTAAATGCACATGAGACATGACATTGAGTCATGTGATCAAGGTGGAGAAGATCAAGACAAGACTTGGCTTGATAGACCGGTTACAAGCGTGAAGGGCAAGTCGAAGGCTTTGGAGTGATGGACCGCGTGGCGGTGAAGCTTGAGCAAGACTTGGCGCCGATGGACGATGGCAACGGTGAAGAGCAAGTAGAGTCAAGATCGATGAACCAATATGATCATGTGATGATATGAAGTGGATCATATCATTGTTGATCGTGTTGGTGCATGTGTTGCATCGACATTGAAGGAGATGGAATGGAATGCGCAAGGCAAAGGTATAACCTAGGGCATTTCATTTCACCGGTCATAGGTGTGTAGAGAAGTTTATGACCGGGTTTAGGATAGATGGCCGTACTATCAAGAGGGGCAAACTTGTTTGCATATCGGTCATCTAGTGCCACTCGAGTGATCTAACTTTGCATTGTCGCTAGGATCGAGTGGCGTGGCAAGTTGAGTGGCTAACATCCTTTGGGAAATGATTGTGAAAATGCTAACACACATACACATGGTGGTGTACACTTGGTGATGTTGGCACATTTACAAAGGAGGTGGTGTTTGTAGGGGTGAGATGGGTTTGGGTCCCTCTCTCCCTCCCGCCGAGCTTATGAGGCGGGATTCGGCGCTTTCGGGAAAATAGAATGCCTATTTTCTATTGCGCCGGATGCAAATTCTTGTGGTTTGCACACTTGAGCAAGGGTGAAGAAAATGGAGAAGATGCTGGCGTCGGTCAACTTACCGGACGCTAGATCTGAATGCACCGGACACTGGCAGGCTACGTTCGGTCGCGCTGACGTGGAGTGTAGCAGTAGCTGGAGAGTGACCGAACGCTGGCTGCGTTCGATCGCGTTCGACCGGACGCGTCCGGTCATGCTCGGGAGCTTACTAGAAACGACCGGACGCTGAGGATCCAGCGTCCGGTCAGTTGAAGCTAGAGCGTCCGGTCAGGTCAAGTGACCGTTGGAACCGGGACACGTGGTCGTCTGTGGGCGACCGGACGCTGAGGTCCAGTGTCCGGTCAACACGACCGGAGCGTCCGGTCGGCCCGACCGTTGCCCAATGAAGGGGTAACGGCTAGTTTAGCCCCTGGGGCTATAAATAGAAGTGGCCTTCGGCCATGGCTGGTGCGGAGCACCTTAGGGGACTTTGTGTCCATGCTTGAGAGTGCTTGGGAGCCCTCCATCACATATATACTTGATAGTGATCATTCGATTGTGTGAGTGAGCGATTCTAGTGCGATTGCATCGTGAGGTTGCATCGAGTGGCACTAGGTGATCGAGTTGCAAGCCGGTGGTGCTTGTTACTCTTGGAGGTTGCCACCTCCTAGACGGCTTGGTGGTGGTCTCCGTCGAAGCCCGCAAGAAGCTTGTGCGGCGCTCCGGAGAAGTGCTTGTGAGGGGTACTTGTGCTCACCCCGCGGGAGCCGCGAAGAGCAACTCTAGTAAAGCGTGTCATTGAGCTACCCTCACTCAAGGAGTAGGTTCTTGCGGCGCCCGACGTGCGGGCTTAGCGGGTGATGCTAATTAGCCGTCGAACCACCAAGTGAGCGGTCGACACAACGGGGACTAGCGTGTTGGCAAACACGTAAACCTCGGGAGAAAAATCATCGTGTCAACCTTATTCTTCCCGTTGGTTTGCATCCCCGTTACACAAGCTTGCGTTTACTTTCATATACATTAAGCTTGTGTTGTTGCTTTTGTAATTAGTTAGCTTGTGTAGCTTGCTAGTTACCTTCGTGCTTGTGTAGCATAGAAGTAGCTCCCTTGTGTGGCTAATTTGGTTTGTGTAACCTTGTTAGTCACATTACTTAGTTTGTGTAGCTAAGTAATTGCGCTCTCTAATTTGACATTGGTCGCCTTGTTATTGAGCCTTGCTAGTGAGCTCAGTTAGCTTTGTGCTTTTGCTTACTAGCAAGTGTAGGAGCTCCCTTGTTGCTTAAAGTACTAGCGGCATAGGTTTGTGTGACCTTGCTTCTAGAATTGGTTAGGAGAGCTCTAACTAGCCCGGCACCTTTGTTGCATAAGTGTTATCTTTGCAAGGTGCTAGTGAACATATATAGTGGGGTATAGTCTTGGCTAGACCGATAGTTCTAATTCCACATTTGTATCGGTTAGCCAACGCGATTAAGTTTTAGAAAAAACTATTCACCCTCCCTCTAGTCGCCATCTCGACCCTTCAGGGGGCCTAAGTTTTAAAGTACTTGTTATCTGGACGACAATAATATTTGCACATTTTTTAATTGTTATATATAAAAACGGGATCAAATTTGTTCTATTTAGATGAATATCAGTTCTTCTATATCCAATACAATGAGTAACGACGTAATTGAGTAAAAAATGGTACAGAGGAAAATAAATAAATCAAGTTGTTGCAGCCGACAAAGCAACGAGTTAGATAGGCGAGTGTAGGGATACGACCCTCGGTCCTATAAGATAAGATATGGGCTACACCATCAGAGGTGGTCCAGCCCAAAAGATCAAGACATGCGGCGCATGGCACTGTCGGCGTACAACGTAAGGCTACAAGAATATGTGATTTATTATATATTGTAATACCAAATAGAATATTTTTCTTGTAACCCTACCCCTCCAGAGTATATAAGGAGGGGCAGGGGTCCCCTAGTCGCCATGGTCTTGGTCATCCAGATCAATACAAACCAACATAGCATAAGACGTAGGGTTTTACGTCATCGTTGACGGTCTGAACCTGTATAAATCTTATGTCTTGTGTCTCTGTTACCATCCGATTCCTGATCACACGCACCTCTACTAAACAATCTACCATCGTGAGTATCTT
This sequence comes from Miscanthus floridulus, assembly GCF_019320115.1. Lineage (NCBI taxonomy): Eukaryota > Viridiplantae > Streptophyta > Magnoliopsida > Poales > Poaceae > Miscanthus > Miscanthus floridulus. The sequence continues at coordinate 90,565,444 of NC_089596.1, read as the reverse complement.
CTTGTTGGACTGTCGAGCATCTTTAATCGGCATCGAGAAAGCTAGAAAGATATTCATTGATCGTTACTCCTCCTATTCCAAATTATAAGATGTTTTGGCTTTTCTATATACATCGTTTTTACTATGATGTAGATATAGCGTATATCTTAGTATATTATGAAAAGCCAAAACATCTTATAATTTAGAATGAAAAGAGTATCACACATCCTACTATATTTTAGATAAGCTAGTGCGAATTCAAGTATCCAACCAACTAGGACGTGTTAGGATCTCAAGCTAGTGTTGTCTCACCTCACTAGACGAGAATTTAGAACAAATGATGTGTTTGTATCCCATCCTCACCTGCCTTGTTATCCGTGCAAGCAAGGATTTCCCTTGCTAGCAGGGCTCACCTTGCTGGGCGAGGAAAGCTAGCAAAGAACCAAACTTACCATAAATTTGCGAAGAATAGCCATGTCGATAAACATAGTCAATCAATCGAGCAATGATACATGCATGAGGCACAGGGGGGAAAGGGGAAACACCACTATTTTTCTTTGTATTTTCGCATACCTGGCCGGCTGGTCCTGCTTTCTTCTCTCCATGGAGCGGCCTCCAAAGCCCCAATCCCCCACTGCCATGATCTTCCTCCGTGCCATTGCAACTAAGGCCACGTTCGGTTGAAGGAGAACAACTCCCTGAAAATATTCCAACTCGGATTCGTTGTCTAATTTGAATAAATTTTGTCAATCAGAATTATTCCTAGCCTGGTTTAAGCTAAACCGAACGAGGCCTAAGGGTATGTACAACCATGAACGCTTAAATGGACTTTCAAGGAAAGAGAATAATCAAACAATTACCTAAGAGCCTATCTACAATGGGGAAAAGTAAACCTTACATGTAATCTACTTATCCATCTTTGTAACTGTGACTTCTTAAACTACGAAATCTCCTAGCGCCGACTGCTTGCATTAGCAGCGATACTTTGTGCCAAGCGCCTAGCAAACATACATGGTGGCATAAAATCCGGGAACTGCTGATTAGCACCACCTCAAGCGGTCGCGTTGCATGTGGCCTAACATTTTCTTAACTTTGAAAATAAAACGGAAACAAACTACAACTTGCTAGTTTCAACTAGCTGTGGCTGCAGCGGCACTTGCTACAGTAGTGCGTAGCTTGGCAACTGGCCCCGCCCTAAACTATGTACAAATTTCCTTCTTTGCACTTTTTCCTGAATACCATATATTTCATGAAGAAATATGATTGGTGCAAGTAAATTAACTTTTAGTAACATAGATAGCAAAAGAACAATATACGAAATTTAAAATCATCGAGCTTATAAGGGTAAGACCACCCTTGCATTTGAGTAAATTGTTAAGAAAACTAGTGGTTTGAAAGCTTTGTTACCGGTGAATAAACTGAAAAATGGTTATGCTTGAACCCACTTCATCATTGGTCCCTTTCGAGATTTCAAGCAAACTTCACCATTGCGTGTGATGTTACAGATAACAAAATAAACTCCTTCTCTTAGGGTATGTTTGTAGAGCTCTTCCCACCTTTTAATTTTATGTGGTTGAAGTGGTTCTCTAGAATAAATTCTATATCAAAAGTGATTCTGTGAATGAAGTGAATTAGTACAAGTAAGTTTTTTTTTTCTAATATGTGGCTCATAGTTCATCTAAGAGAATCATCCCACAGAAGTAGCATATAACCATTTCTCTGTAAGATATTATTTGACAGAGCTCCTTTGAATTCATCCCAAAAAATACTTAGTGCTATCAAATTGACCTTTAAACTTCTCATATGAAAAAACACAATGTTTTCTAAGATGTGTATTATAAATATCAAAACATGTGTAGGTTAAAATATAATGGTTTTCTATAGGCTCCCGTATTTCTTAGTGATTTAGATAGCCAACTAAGAAATTTAGCTATCTATCTCTCGAAACAGTAAATAGCCGGCTATAGCAGGCAATAGCAGCAGCTAACAGCCAAATGATACATAAAAATAGCCAAATCATTCTCAAACAGGTATAGCCGGACATAGTAGCAACTATAGCCGGAGATAGCGGCAATTATAGCCGGAGATAATAAATATCAAAACATGTGTAGGTTAAAATATAATTATTTACTATAGGCTCACGTATTTCTTAGTGTTTTAAATAGCCAGCTAAGAAATTTAGCCATCTATCTCTCGAAATAGCAAATAGTTGGCTATAGCGGGCAGTAGCCGCAGATAACGGTTGAATAATATATATAAAAATAGCTAAATCCTTTTTAAACAGGTATAGACGGAGATAGTAGCAGGTATAGACGGAGATAGCGGCGGCTAGAGCCGTAGATTTAATACCTTGGTATTTTTTAAACTTTTTGTTGAAAATTTCTATATTCACTAGACAAGGAGAATTTGCTCAAAAAAAAACTAAACAAGGAGAAAAAACAAAGAAATAAATCATTTCCATACACCATACTACTCAAAACCACTCACGAAAAAGGTGAAAACATAAAGCACTCTAGTTCAGAGACTCCAGTACATGTCTCTAACAAACTGAACCCAATCAAAGAAAAGACAATAACGTAAAAGATTCAATATTTATAAACTACCAAACCAAATCCATCCCAAAAAACTTCCAATCAATATATAATATATATAGACACCAAACCCCCAGAAGGCCAGAAGCAAACCCCACAAGGGCGGGCCTAAGGCTGGGCCCATCTCATAGTCTAAAAGAGGGGAGCCACCTCCTTCCCAGTTCACACGGACCCGTGTGTGAGCGCACCCCTCCTCGTGCTCCCATGGAGGCCACCCCGATCTCCATGAAGCCACCGTCGCCGGCGCCGGCGGCGCCAGCCCCGGCCACGCTGGAGCCCAGGGACTTGCCAACGCATGTCGTCGGAGGGACCGAGCTGGAGCTGTCCAGCATGAACCAGCTCGCAATAGCCCCGGACCCCAAACGGTGAGGGTTCGGCGGCCCCGAACCTGGGGGGGCTTTGGTTTCTCGATTTGGGCGTATCTTGGGGGCTTTGAGTCGTCTGATTTGTGGTGTTTTGTGTTCGAGCAGGCAGAGGGTGGAGGAGGCTGTGGATGGCAACGGGTGCAAGCATTGCGCCTGCAAGAAGTCCAGATGCTTGAAGCTGTAAGGAACCTACTGTACTTTTTCGACCGTTTCGTTTTGGTTCTGTTGGCCAGTCTCAGGGCGGAGTCAGTTTTTCCTATCGCGATTAATATCCTTATCCGTTTAATTAAGACAGCGGGGGGACGAAATGCTGGATACTATGCGATTTGCATCCATTTTGGCTATAGAGGAAGGGGATTGTTGCGGATTTTTACTGGTTTAGTTCCTTATAATCAGTGGTTTAAGTCAGGATTTTGGTTGTAATTTGTTGTCTAATTCTCTTAGGCTGTTCTTTCAATAAGCTGCATCTTTCTCTCGTAGGCAATGTAAATTTCAGATATTTGTGAAATTTGAGTGCTGTATTGTTCTCAAAATAAATCCAAAATGCATTTTTAGCATCTGCTCGCGCTGTTGCACATTATTTGATTACCTCAGGTTGTCTCTAGTACACTCTGAAGTCTGAACCATAGAGCTCAAGATAGGACAACATATACCTGTATGATCAACCAACTAGAGCTAGTGTGGAAGTCATACTTACTAATTTCCTCTTAAGATGGAATCAGCATCTGCTTATTCTACTACTATATGGAGCAAACTGTGTAGATCAAAATGATGTTAGGCTAAATGATTGGAAATTTAGGTGTTGTTTTGTTGGTGCCCAATGAAGCTTGCCAAAATTTGGCACTAACTTGGATGGGCTAGTGTTTGACAAACCCATTCCCTGTTAGTTATATCTCGTATGTTTCTTTTCATTCCTTAGCTAAATGATTGGAAGAAAAAACTTTGGTGACAGCCATATGCCCCTACTATGGATTTTATGTGCCAGTCTATGCTATTGATGAAACTGTGAACTATATGGAACTCATAATCAGCAATTCAGTATGTTACCATGTCAACGCCTAGGAGTCCAGTCGACAGTATGTTGCTTTGTAGACATGCGGCTGGTGGAGTTGGGTGTCACTTGGGTAGGCATTGGACAGCCGCCATGTTGAGGAGCCCTAGATCAGTCCATTCCTGGGCTGGGTTAGGATTAGATCCAAGCGATTGCCTTTGCGGATCTAAACACCGCCGCCGCGACACAATTTTGCCCTTGCCACCACTACCTAGAGCACAATTGCCCCTCTTGAGCTGCTTTCCAGACTTGGTGGTCAACTGGTGGAGTTGGCCGTTGAGCCTTCGACTATGTTGAAGGCCCTAGCAGCCACCGCCTTGAATTGAGAGGGGGAGGGGGGAGCAGATTAAGAAGCCCTAGGCTCCGCCCACCACCGCCACTCAAGTTCGCCCTTGCTGCCGCCCTTTATCTGCTTCTGCTGCTCACCCCTTGCTTCTCTGTCTCGCTGTCATATTTCTGCTTAGAGGGAGAGAAGGAAATGGGGATATGGGGTGGGGGTGGGGTGATAGGGGAATATGAGAGATGAGGGAGGTAGAAGAGGAGCGGCGGTGGCGGCTTGTTTGGCGTGAGGTGAAGGGGAGATGATATAGGGTTTGTCTTCAACTGGGCCAGTTTGGAACCTGGCTGAGAATGTGAAGTGCATCAGACGTGATCACGTGAAGTAGGAACCTGGCTGTTATATAGAGCTATGGAAATATCTAAAGGACTTTTGGTTCATTTTCATTGTCGGCATCTCAAATTCCTAATTTGTTACCATTTGAAGTGCATTCATTTTTTTCCTGTGATGTTAGTTATTATTTACTAATACCTGCTCACAGTTTCCTAGGTAGATGTTTCTTTGCCATGACTTGCCAGATCCCTGACTATAATATGGGTGTAGGGGGTGTAAGAATGCTTTGTGAATCTCATAAATACATTATCACCGTTTGCATTTGCAGCTATTGCCCATGTTTTTCTGGAGGTGGTTATTGTTCTGATAAGTGTGGCTGCCAACCATGTTTCAACAAAGAAGCTTTTTCAGAAACAGTTCAGACTACTCGCAAGGTGTTACTTTCAAGACAGAAGCGTATGTCAATGAAAATTAATAGGAGACCTGAGGCAAATGCTGAACCTATGGTTGTTATCCTAACTCAGTTAAATGATGTCACACTGTTTAAATTTCTGTTAGGCTTAATTATAATTTCAATATTCTGTCACCTATAGGAAGATGCTCACCATTCTTCTTCTTCAACTCCACCAAGGAGAGGTTGCAACTGCAAGAAATCAAGTTGCCTAAAGAAATACTGTGATTGCTACCAGGTTTCATCTTTTTCTCAAGTTCTTTGCTAAATAGGTGAGACAAGATTACCAAACTCTGTTATGGACAGGATGGGACCGGATGTTCCTTGTTCTGCCGTTGTGACGATTGCCAGAATCCTTTTGGGAAAAATGGTACCTACGGAATACTTTTATAGACTGTTCTAGTTATACAAGTAATCTTTTATCAGTACATAGCCAGTGCTGCTATTATTATATACTAGCTAATGATGGTTTCCCTACTGCAGAAGGCATAATGGCTGATGATAGTAAGCGCTATCTATATACTAGTGCTGATTTGGATCACAGCGAGGGTGAACATGACTTTGTTGTGGAGCGCTCGCCTCGTCTACAATCACCTATCTCGAAGGAGTCTTCTTTCCACCAAACCCCACCTCATCTTAGGGCCTCAAGCAGAGACACACATGTGTTCCCACAGGGCAATCTCCCAGTGGCAGGCACTGCCCCGCTCGTGGCAGCATTGTTCCAACAAGAGGAACAGCAATGACCGGGCGATGGACGACTCTGCAAACTACAAGAACTCAAACCATGACTGGCAGCTATCCAAGCACGAGGACAGCTACAGCATATCGAAGTGCGTCCAGATCCTCAACGGCATGGTGGAGCTGTCACAGGTGGAGAAATCAGTTGCCCCCGACGTCTTCCTGCAGCCGGGCAACCGGGAAATTTTCATCTCCCTCGGCGGCGACGTGCGCGCCATGTGGCTGAAGCGCAAGATTCAGCACCTGGCCTAGGGTGGGTTTCCTTGTGCCGTCCTTCCGAGTGGAGATTGGAGGGGACATTGAGTTATCTTTTAGATTGTGCATGTTCTGCTGGTCGTGGGCATGCACAGGATTCTAGGTTTTTTTCCCCTGTATACTGAGGTGTATTTCTGGATTACCATTATGTATTGTCTTTGTAGAGATAGCCGTTTCGAGCCTGGTATCAGTTAATAAAATGAGATTATACACCTACAGGTCGTTTCGGGGCTATGGTTGCCAGACTTGCCGTTTATATATTCCCAATGGTCCATCTCTCTTGCCCACGCGACCTGTCGTCCCAGTGGCCTTCAGTATATTGTACTGTTTTTACCGCTATCAGGTTGGTTGGGAAGTATCAAAAATTTAGAAGCAAATGCTACTGGAGCGTTTTGTTTGGAAAACCTATGCTCGAGTGTTCACACATGCGTTGGAAGTCGGCGCAGCCACAAATAGCATACAGAAAGTCTGCGCTTGGCTGGGTTCATCACAGTTCACTCTTCAGATGACGAAGACGACGAATAGGGGAGGGCGGCAGGCCTGGGAACATTCATGGAAACCATACTAGTCGAACATTCATGAACGGCTTCCAGTGGCGTTTATACGATTCAATTCGACAAATGAAATGTGTGGTGCATCGGCAGCATCGTGAAACAGATCAGCATGACAAATCTTATACTGCAGATTGTGCATCACCTGAGCTTTAACCAAGCTCAACCGTACCAAATTTTCTATTGGTTCCTAAGTATATGAGATGCCAGGCTAACTCAAGCTAATTCCATTATTGCAAATGAAGTTTAGGTTACACAAAGCGTGCAGCCTATAGTACAGAACTACAATTATCCCAATACATTATCCTGCCGACTGCCCCCAAGAATATCTTTTAATATGACATATTGTTTGTTTGCCAAAAGAGTAACATGGCATCTCGTTTGTGGATTCACCAGCCCTCCAGGTCTTCTCTGCCGTGAAGATGGGAAGAGTTGGAAACACAAGCAGCGCCATGTAATTAAGAAGAGAAAGAAATGTCTTCCAAACAAAATTTAGCAGCTGAGTGTTTTCTGATATGCAACCTGCAGGCAGTCAAGGAGATTAGGAAACAGATTTTGAAGACAATTTCTAAGCAACAAACACTACAGGTAAACAATATTTGTACAAACATACCGATGTGGAAGTCTTCAGAAGCTCCCGGATAGCCATTGTCGCATAACATGATGCTGGTAAAGTAAATGCTAATTTTAAGGCCAATTTCTTTGATAGTGTATCTGGGCTGCCAATAAGCTTATTTTCTTGGGAGCTATTCTCATTAGTTGGTACAGAGGTATCAGGAGCCTTTTCCAACTTATCCTGCTGCTCCTGGTTAGAAATAAGCTCATTTGCTTCTTTAGGCTTGGTTCTGGACAGAACATCTAAATCAGTTTCTGCTAAAGATGAACTGTCATCCGTGTAAGTCATGAGTTCCCTGCAGTCATATTAGAGAAAAATATTTCAATGGAAGGACCAAAAGAAGTTCCATGTGCAAGAAACAACTTGAAACCAGGCAAACCCAACACACATTGCATTGCATGTTCTAAAGGAGACAAGAAATATTTAATCCTTGAGCACAGGGTACATACCACTCGAAAGCAATAGGCCGCTGGAACACTCGACGGTAACCACCTTTCATGCTTGTAATTGAAAACTCTCTAACAAATGAAGGTTGCATTAAAGGCATTGCACTTAGGATATGAAGTCACAGATGAAAACAAGCACACCAGGCTAATAAAGACTCACTTGACACCATGAGCATTCTCCGTCAAGCTAATGCCATCCTGTGTCATGAAAGCAAAATTCAAATATTTCCATCTGTTTTGTCCAGAAATCACTCAAAACATGTTGTATCAATCATAACATATTTCCTAAATACTCCTCTCAAGTAAAGAAATACTATGCAATCATGGAATACTGAAGAAACAGATTCCGATTGAGTTGACAAAAGCACCAACCTACTATCAATTCAAATCAACATCGCTATAAATAGCTAACGCAGTAAGTTCCAGTTCTGGAAACTCAAATTAATAAGGTTTCATGTGACAGACACCAATCACCACATTAAAGTATACAGAAACAAAAGGGGAAACTCAAATGTTCATCCTAGACCCACAGCAAAACCTACTAGTCCAAATGCTAGTTACTTTGGAAATGTACTAGACCCACATCTTGGTATCTAACTTTGTGAAAAGTATGAAACACTCACACGAAAAATCCAACTGCTGCAGTGCACAAACTTCTGCTAAACAAGAAAGAACATCTAATAAACTACAAAATACACACTATAGGATAGTGTACCTTTCTAGCCATTTCATGGTAAATCTCAGCAACTTCATTCCCGGGAAACAATGCTTGTGAACTGCATGCTTATACAAATAAGCATAAACAAAAAAATGAAAGTACAAATACAAAGGAATTGGTATTACCCAGGCAAAGGTAGGACAACATCATCAAATGTGTATATCCCTTTCAATAAATCTCCAGAATCAACTATCTAGAGAAGAAATAAAAGGTGGATTATTAGGATCTCTATTAGAAAGGACATTTTTGTGTATCAGCATGTGTCACAACTGTACCAAACCTTCACAGACTGGATGCTTTCTTCTGGTCGTGCTTCAGAACATAGATCAATTTCAATTGAATTTGTATGGCCATCATCAGTTTCCAGAATGTTTACGGAAGTTGATTCTTCTGGAGGACATTCTTTGTTATACACTAAGTCACCTTCTACAACCTGTGAAATGCCTGTCAAATTACTAGTCAGAAAATGAAAAACGACAAAATTGTTTGCTAGACTAATACATCAGTTCAAAGATAACCACATCAAGCAATAATATACATCAATTCACAAACATCAAACCATGTAATGATTTCATTAATTCTTTTAGTAGAAGGGAAGAAACTAACCATACTTTTCCACTCTCATACTGGCAGCATGATTCCACAGGTAACTTTGGTAACTATGTACGTACCTACATAGAACATTCAAATAAAAACTTTCAGAAAAAGTAGAAAGAAGACATGGCTATCATTCAAGAAAATTCAACTGACATGAGAGTATACAATACTATGAACTAATACAACTACAGAATATGGACACCATCACAAGAGATTATTTAGACAACAGAATATGACATGGCAACAAAGCATTACCTTAGCATATAACAAAGTAAGCACTGCTATATGATGTGAGACAAGCACACTAGTACATTTGTATGCCGTGACGGAATAACTTAACAGTTGACAAGTTTTGCTGAAATTTGGCTTATGCTGATGCTTATGCTGAAATAATGTGAGAGGAAAAACACTGTTCGTTCGCTAAAAAGTACTGCTGAAGTAGTGCAGCAGAATAGGGCCGTTAACATTAACAAATAAATGCAGAATACGAAAACAGAGCTGGACACAGACGTAAAGCTGTTATTAGAGACCGAGAAACAATTTTTAGCACAAGTCAAGAATAACTAGATATTCTTACTAGGGAAAAACATGACACGTCATCAACAACAAAAAAGCCTTTTTGCCCCAAGCAAAGATGGTCTAGGCAGCATATTCTTAACCATCTAAAATTATGTACCTTAATTTGCACTTAATGATGATAACACAAAGAAAAAATGGAGTATATTCAAATAAAAGGATGCAACATACATCATTCTAAGTGTTCTTGGTATACCCTTAAGTGCTTGTAGATGGTTACCAGGGCATTTCTTCAGACATTGAAGCTGGAAACATGCAAACAACGGAAGATAAGAAAAAAGAATCAGTTTAAATGCACAAAGCAATGTGCTTTACACAAAGTAGAAAGAATTAGAAGGCCACATTTTTTCAACTAATACCACAGTATATGTTGAAAAATGGTAACTATACTTACTATTGCCCTCTCAGCTACGAGGTGTCGAGGGAAGTTCCTCAGTGCCATATCAATGTCACCATGTTCCTTGTAATGTTTGCGCACCTCATTGATGTCATCACGCTGTACGGACTTAGTTATGTTTAAACAAAAGCTGGCAGAACTGAATACAAACTCCTAATTGGACACATAAAATATTTGTAGGATATCTCCTTCCCTTGGATCAAGAATCAAGTTTACAGCAGCCTTCCACTCTCCTCTAAGCAAAGCAGCCCCAACAAGGTGTGTTGGTACTGAACCACTTCCAAAACGCTAAGTAGATGAAATAGATAAACTCAATGAGCTTCAGAAATAATAGGGTAATAGGTTTTAAACTTGAGGATATAATACCTGCAAACCATAGTAGTTGATAAATCCATTCTTTCCTAAGCCATCTACGGCATTTTTTATCATGTCTTCAGATTCTGCAGTAACACCCCTAAATAAATATAGGGAAACATAAGATCTCCATATGCTCTGTTTTCCTAAAAGAGAATGTACAAGGTATGCTGCATGTGGAGTTGTGGACTGAAGTATCATAGCAAACAATACAGACAAATGCACACGTCATAGCAAACAATAGAATGCTAAAAACATGATCCCAAGTTCTTGTGTTGAACATACAGTCTTAGTCTAAGAAGTTACTATGGCTCGAGTCAAGTGATGAGCATTTTAGTACCAGAAAAAAACTATAGTCAGGAATGCTAAAATATTAAATTGTAAGCAAAGACGGTACCTCAGAGTAATTGTAAATCGATTTCCTGTGAGCTGACCAAGAACAAGTCCCTCCTTCACATAACTAAAAAGCATTAGTTAGTTGCCAAAATTATCAACATTTTAAGACTGCTATATATCATGGTTATATGTTCAACAGGATAATACTAATCACATACCAGAAGTTTCCAACTTTAATCCCAAACAGCCGATTATTAAGAGCAGCCAATCTACTGGCTTGCACCTTGAAAACAGTTACCTGATAAAAATTAGAAAAGTATCAATATCACTGTATGCACAATTATAGACAGAAATGAGAAACTATTCACATAGGTAAGCTATCAATAGTGAAAAGAATGGAATGTATGAAAATACATAACAAATATCTTTGAAAACTAATTATGTCATTCAGAAGACATTTAAGTTAGTAATCTAACATGCAGTCTCTTGTACAACTAAAATCACGAAGTGTTCCATTTCCAGACTTCAATGTTATATGTTAGCCAACATTATTCAAGGAAGCTCCAGGACTAACTAAATAAATTTACTCTGCTGTTATAAACTTGAGGAATACGTGCCTGCTGTGTAGTAACAGCACGCTTATCCTTTGTCCCTGCAAACCCAAATGAGCGTGGCTGCAAAAGGTACAGTTAACTTAGCAGCAGCAAGAGCAGGTAAATGAACCCAGTTATCTAAGGCAGGTAAATGAATTCTAGGATTTAGCAACTATGAAATACCTGAAGTCCTAGCATTTTTCCTATTACTCCTAATGCTTCTTGGGTGTCCTTGTTCTCTTTGTACAGGTGAAACCTGATCAATGAACCAAAATGGTAAGTTCAATTAAAACACTAGTCGGCAGCAAAACTAGATAAACTGAACAATCATATAAGGCTGTTGTGCAGCTACATTAGGTGCATTGCTATTACTAAGTTCAGGTATGCCATACATGTGAAATGACCTCATCCCAATACAAGTGAAAATAACACACAACAAAGTTAACAAACAAAACAGGATATCATCACCTCAGGAACTTCCCAACATTATCTGACCAATTACTCGACCCTCTACTATCAAATGGCCTGTCATCTCTCCAATCAGAACTACCCATGTTCTTCCGTTTCCTTCCTCTCCCGCGGCCGCCACCACCCCTTCCACCACCTGCTCCTGACCCCAACCGCACCCTGATGCACCTCTGGACCCCATCACCGTGTTCCACCGTGTCCGTGACCAGGAACTTGAAGGTCTTCTTAAAGAAGTTATGCACCTCCTACAACCAAGTAACACAAATGTCATATCAAACTCGACCATCGCAGTCGCAAAAAACATCAGTAACCGCTAAGTGAACTGACCGATCGGTGTGCCTTGTCAGCATCAGGCGAGAGAATGACAGGCGAGACATCACTGTCACCACCAGCCGACACCCTCTCCAGGAGACCCTTCAATGCGTTGCAGTCGGCATCGCCGCAAAGCGAACGGAACGACTCAAGGGCCTGCGAGTGGTCCGCTTCAGCCGACGGCGCCGCCTTATCCTCCTCATTCACATCAACGCACTGCAATTCCGCGTTTGGCAGGGAGATTGGGATCGGAGAAGCGCAATTATGAGCAAAAACTTTCACAGAGGGCCTGATACCTCGGTGGGGAGATCGAACGAGGTGAGCTGGACGAGAGCGCCGTCGCGGGCAACCTCGTGGACGATGAAATCGGCATAGCGGTGCTTGAGGACGCCGCGGAATCCGGGAAGGGAGGAGGCGAAGCAGGAGATGCCCGCCTCCGCCTCGGAGAGTGAGGTCGAGCGCGCCATGGGAGCTGGGGGCTGGTGGAAGGAGCGCTAGGGTTTTGGGAGGGAAAGCGAGGAAGAGGAAGACGGTTGGAGAGCGTTTGGGCAAGTGAAAGTGGGAAGAGGCTTTTACCGGTGTGTCATTATAAAAGTCGATAATTACCTACGAGGTTGAGTTGAACTCTTTTTTTTTTTCTTCACGTCACTTCCGTTAAATTTGATTCGTGTCAAACTGTGAATGTGAAAAGTCAAAAATACTCTCATATCTAAATATACAATTAATTTTTTTAGCATCTTAACGATCTCAGATAAAAAAAACTCAAAATTAGAAAGTTATAGATCTCGTCGAGATCTATAATATTTATATAAAAACTATCTTCATTTGATTTCGTAAAAAATATGACTTTTCTAAGACATATTAATCATATCAAATCATATATTTTTTGTACGAAAATAATGAAGATAATTTTTATATAAAAATTATAGATATTGTCGAGATCTACAATTATAATTTTTATACAAAAATTATAGATATTGTCAAGATCTATAATTTTCTAGTTTTGAGTTTTTTCATTTGAGGTCATTAAGATACTTCAAAAAAAATTAATTGCATATTCAGACTTGAGGGTTTTTTCGACTTTTCGCACTCGCGGTTTGACACCGTTACCGTCAAATCTGACGGACGTGGCGTGAAGGGTAAAAGAGTTTATAGCAGTGGCACATGTGAAAACTCAACTTTTTTAATGGCTGTTGAGAACTACTAACTTTTATAATGGCACACAGGTAAAAGCCACAATGAAAAAACGGTGATGAAAAATTTGTACTTAGGCCCCTCTGGTCTCTAATATTTTCGTTAAGTTTAGTCTATGCAAAGTGAGCAAGCCACTTTGAATTGGGCCTCTTAAAAAAAAATACAATAATGACAAACGATTACAAAATAATACTATGGGCCGCTGGGAGAACGAAATTTAATGGCTCTGTTCCGCTGAAATTTGGTTTATGTTGATGCTTATACTGATTTGTTATAAGAGAAAATATTATTTGTTCACTGAAAAATATTATTGAAGTAGTGCAGAATAGGAATGTGTTTTGAAAAGTCGTTCACGTGCTAGAACAGAATTAATTTCTTCCAAGAGAACGTCTACTCATAGAACGATTTTACAAAATCATTTACCCACACAATGATTACGTGAAATCATGTACCTGCAAAACAAATTCTCTTGAGTCCTTTTATCGGGAGTCAACATTAAAAAGGATAAAATCTCGTTTAAAAGGTCTCTTAGCGCCTCGAACTCTTCTAGCTCCTGCACTATTCACGTTACATCATCAAAGCACTTTCTTTCTCTTGTCTAAATAAATGAATTGGGGGGTTAAAAGAAACTGTATATGAGAGGCCGTTTGGCAAGACTTTTTGAAGTAGATTCTTCGCAAAAATTGCGCCTCGTCAACCAAAATGCATATAGATTTTGATGAAAAGAAAACAAAAATCACTGTCATTTACACTCGGAACTTAAAAAACCCACTCCTCAATTCCCCTTTTCAATCTCCACCAAATCACTCTAGAAATAATTACCATTGCTCCCCCACCTTGTTCTCACCAAAATCAAGTGCAATCACTCCACCTAAGAATTAAGGAGCAGAACTCTGCCAAACAGACCAAGCTATTTCGGCTCTAGCTTTGGCTCCTTAGCTACTGTAGCACAGAGCGACAGCTAAAAAGAGTCTGGCCAAACATGCCCTAAGAGTCCACCGCCTAGACTCCAAGATTATTGTTGTAGTATGATTTTCCTCAAACTCTAGGTCAAATACTTTTGAAACCGTTCATATTACCTCCCTGCATTGGTTTGGACTTTGAATGGTTTTAAAGGTGCTATTTATCTTTTTGTTTAAAAGTTCTATAGTTACTTTATAAGATTTTTAAGCCATAAAAGATATCTCGAAGCTTTAAAAAATCCCAAAAAAATTGAAGATGGTTTGAAATCTACCAAATATAAATAAAATATTTAGAGCTCATGAAAATATCTCTAGATCCTTTAAAAATAGATTTAGCTCTAGAAAAATGAAAAATATCACAAAAAAATTAGAAAATTCCTAAAACATTCTTATCCATGTACTCCCTCTGTCCAAGAAAAAATACAATTCTAGTCATGTTTTAGTATCTTAAGTTTGACCAATTATAGATAAAAAAATATTAATATTTATCATATCAATTAAATACCATTGTATTAATTATAAAATGCATTTTCATTGTAAATTGATTTGAAGGCCTAAGTTTAAATACTATTCGCTAGAAATTTGACTCAAACATGAACCACTTTAACTAGCACATAGCTCATAGTTACATTCTTTTTTGGAATAGAGAGAGTATAAACGAGTTCTTGACATCCATGTGCCCCAGTTCGTGAGATTTGCCAGCTGTTCCATCAACCGAGGCCCATGATAGATACGACAACTACTATCAGTCATTGCAGATAATCTAATATTGATTTGTAAAATTCGAGATATATCAAGTATATGATCTCATCATTAAATGGGTTAACAACAAGACTTAATAGAACAAAATGAATAGCATAGCATGGTGGTCGATTCTTCAATTGTCACAGGTTCAGCTCCTTCACCGGTCCGGTTGCCAAAATACAAAGCGTTTGCCACTGAATAACAGCTCAAAAAACATCTTATTGTCTATCAATTTACCGTTTCTCTGATGGTGCAGGATAAAAGTTAGAGAAGCTTTCACTGATGAAACACAAGAAAGCTTCAGAATACAAACAACACATCCCTTACAGTGAGAGACAACTTATTTGTGTGCTCGTAATGCTCCGAAGCAAACCTAGCAGGCATCGAGATCCCTGCATGGAGGAGGTTTCGGCTCTCCGTGCAAGGTGGTGTTCCCCCCAGCAGGGCCAGAGTTTTTTCGCTCCGGGTGCTGTGTGCCTCGCTGCAAAATTAATTTGATAACCAAAACAGTACATTGACCAGTGAGCAAAAGAATTGTGGCTTAACATAAAAAATCAAACCAACTAAAAGCACAGTAGAAATATTCAGTTAAGTTAGCTGGTACTTACAGGAGGTGTTTCGCCTCTTCTCAGCATCTCAACAATCTCAACAACTCGTTTCGGAGTGAGGTCCTCCTGCAAAAGAAGGGAGGCACAGAAAAAGAAGCTCAGAGTTATGGCACCAGTTTTTTTTTTGTCAAGTCATCTTTACTTCTCTACTATGAAGGGCGGGCCTGGTGCAAGCGGTAGAGCCTTACCGCCTGTGACCGGAAGGTCCTGGGTTCGAGTCGCGGTCTCCTCGCATTGCACAGGCGAGCGTAAGGCTTGCCACTAACACCCTTCCCCAGACCCAACACAGAGCGGGAGCTCTCTGCACTGGGTACGCCCCTTTATCTTTACTTCACTACTATATGAAGAAGGAAGTGTTTGTCCCATCTGCCAAACGATTTTCGTACGACTCCGCGATAGTTTTCGTCGTTCTCCACCAACCTCCGCGATCTTTTTTTTTCCCGCACATGCCGCAGCCCACGATCTGCCCCCAACGCCCATGCTCCTATTTCGCTCAGAAAAGAAAAGAATCGCTTAGAGAAGAAAAGAAACGAAAACTGACGCAATTCTCCCACACCAATCCTCTTGATTTCTCCATTGTCCTCGGCGAGGAACTGCATCACCGTCCCCGATCACTAGTGCCGTGCACCACACCCTCCCAAATCCTTCCTCAACGCGGCCACAAGGCCCGCCCTCCTCGCACCCAATCCTACGGCGAGGTCTCGCGAACCTGCCGCCCTCGCAGCCTAGCAGCCAGCAGGAGAAGGCGCACCTCCGGTGTGCACGGTTTGCTGCTCGAGCGGCAGCGTGAGTTGCCGGGTCCCTACGTGCTGCCGCCCACGTTGTTCCTCGCTGTCGCCTGAAAGGGTGACCGGGACACGACGCTCTCCGTCCTTCCTCCATGGACTGCTGGTGAACCTGGGTGGCTATGAAGATGCAACGCAAATGGGTTGCGGTCTGCAGATGCGCGGCGGCCGGTTTGTGGACATGCAGCGGACCAGTTGCAAACAACAACAAGAGATGACACCGTCCTTGCTCGATGGCCCGCGGATCAGCGACGGAGAAGCTACACAAGAGGGGCACGACCGCCGTGCTGCCGGTGATGTTCCGTGACTCCATTCTCCAGGCAGGTGGTGGCACTCGGCTATTGGGCCTTGGCCTCGCCTATTTCTCTTAGAAAAGTTACACGTGACGACCAGGCGTCCAAGGGCAAGATGCAGACTCGATTTCAGCGGGACCAGCACCATCGAAGCCAACTCATGTAAGCATTGATATTGGTTGTATTTCAGATCGTTGCCACCACTTTATTATGCATGGTAAATTATTGAAACAAACAGGAATCTTCTTCACTAAAAGTAAAAATGATTCCATCTGCTCATAATATTGATAGGGTATAATGATTAACAGAGTTCTCAAAAAGGTAATCTCGCAGTACAAATAGTTAGATGTACTAAGCAGGTGCAAATAAAAGCAGTACATATTATGGTGATATCTAAAGTCTAATCTCACAGAGGCACGTTAATTCTTGGAACTCTGGTAGAATGAGTAAAAAGCTTCATTTGAAAAACTGAAGTATTATTTTTCAGTTCATTGATGCCCATCCAGTTGAAAAACTGAGGTATTATCTTCAGGCGCCTGTAGTATAGGGGAATAGGGGAGGTGTAAAGGAAAACCAAAACTTAATCTTCCTTGGTTCTGTTTTGCAACTGGATGGACATCAATGAACTGAAAAATAACGCTGTCAAAGCATTCGGGGTCGGGCTGGTTGTGCTATGTGGGCATAGAAAGAGGCTTAGGGGAGGCAGGCTGTTCAGGCATAGGAGACGGGCGTGGGGGAGGAGTGGCATGGCCACTGCCAGCCAGGGCAAAACTAGGTTAGCGTGGCAGGGGGAGTGGGCCAAACACAGCGACCGAAAGGCCACCGAGGACGGAGGTCGACCACAATACGCGGAGACACATGAACTGTTTGAGACTGGTGTTGAAGAACAACTTAAGGTAGAAGATCAACAGGAACCATCTGATCTAAATCTAACGGGTCTAATGCGTCGCTTGAAAAAAAAATGAAAAATTAGGACTACACTATAGCGATTCCCTTGCTAAGATCGAACTCAAAACATCATATTTATGTTACTGTCACAAGACAATGCACTATGGTCTTTGTGGGATGGCTACCAAATGTCTCATAAAATTTTTAGTTGCCCCGTTGCAACGCACGGGCAATCACCTAGTAGTAATAAACATTCTTTGTCATGTCATGTATGTTTTTATGCCTTAAGTACTTCTGTTGCATGGAATAGGGTTTAAGAGCATATAACAGACTAATAGGGAAACAAATAATGACAGCAGGAAAGCGCCAATTCATGCAAGTAAACTTACATAGTAGTTGTATGTGTAACCCTCTGAGCCTTTCGAGTAGTCAGCCACAGCAATCATAGGAGCATTCACACAGCAACCCTGCAAATGCAGGAGACATGTGATTAGAAAAGGTGCATTCTAGCTCCCCGAAATAAAACAAATAAAATAAAAGTGATTTCTACATAAGAACTAATAGAAATAGCTGATGTGTTAAAAACCATTAATTGATGACACATTATAGACTACTGCTGCTAAACATTTAAAACACAACTAAAAAGAGCAATTTGAACTCTGAAGGCATCCGCAGTAGCATCTCATAAATATGTAGATCAAATTACCATGCACTCCATTTCTCCAACAGAAAATAAGCCATCACTGGTCACCTCTGCAAGGCAACAAAAATGTCAATGATATTGCAGAGAAAGCACGAGAAGCTCAGGCTCAGAAGACAATGTTGGTGGTAACTAACCAGAAAATAGCACCCTTAACAGGATAAAGTATCATGAATAGTAATACAAACCATTTCGTTTAACTCCAAGGTGCTCCAACAATGTATCTTCAATTTCACGTGAACCACGAATCATACAAGGTGTAGTTCCACACACCAGAAGATGGTATTTACCAACCTAATAAATGATATTAAAATGAAAAGGTCAAAAGCATAACAGAGATGCTAGTGGGGGCAACGATGACAACGAAATAGGCAGTAATGCATCAAGATACCTTAGTCCGGTTAAACATTGTGTAAAAGGTAGCAACTTCATATACCCTGATTGGTGCAACTTCGACGATTTTAGCAATCTGAAATAACAGAGACAGCATTGTCAGAAGTACAGAAAAACATAGCAAATCAAGTTTTCCAAACATGATGACAACAGTTCGTAAACAGATAATAACACAATCCATCATAACATACATCTGATAAGTGTATAACATAACCACTTTTAATACTTCAACTATTCATATGCTATGAACAGAATTATATATGAATATTTCTGAATTGCTGTAGCTTCAGCTGCACAAAAGATATATTTATACAGGAGATGTCAACTTCCATTGAGGCAAATATGCTTGTTTTTATTGGTCATTAACCTCCACTTTCCAACACTGCACTCAAAACTAAGGCATCTACCAGCACTTGCAAATTCAGCCACAAAACAATCTATTTCAGGTCCTGGAAGGTTTCAACAGTTGGCTCATGGAAATCATGTTTTTTATGTGCTGGAGTATTTGGCCATTGAGACAATTACATCTTCAGAGGAATACAACCAAATATTATTCAATGCAAAGCAGAACTACTTCGCACACAGAGGAATAGCTACAGAGCTTTCAGTAAAGGGAAACCCCTCCTGTTGCCTCAAAAAAATAGGCATATTGTTTCCTGGTAGCATTTTTTTTCTGCACAAGCAAGGCCAGGATAATATCATATTTATCAAATGGTGTTACATACAAATGTTGTGTACTCTACTACTCTACAAGATGTGACTTGGTTCTCCCTTGTCTTCAGTAGACATTAGATTTGAACACTAATGAAACTCAGCTAACATCACTCGTAGAAGAAAGCAAATACACATTGTAAGTGTTGAACCATCAATAACAGGCTAACAGCACATAGACTAAGTTTGCAGTAGTTGATTTTATTTTTGTACAAGACCTAAGGTAACTCTTGGTAAGAGATTTGTCAAAGATAAAGATAATTGACACAGCACAAGTCATTGAATAAACCTATCTCCTAATATGTGCATGTTATTTCCCTGTGAACCTAGACAAAGTTCAATAGGCAAAAATGCAAAATTCCTGAAGAATTGGATAGGGTGAAGATTATCCTGGGAAGGATAAATGACAGCAGCTGTGACATGAAGCAATCAAGGAGTTTCTGCTACTGCTATATATTACAACTGAAATATAACTCTGTAAGCACTGCGGTGAATGAATGCATAACTACAGGTCCGTAAACAAGTTCGTCAAGTTTTTTTTCTTTTCAAATGGGTCATAACAAAACATATTGAAATGTAGAAAACAGATAGTTGCCTAGTTTTTACATAGTAGAACTTACAGCATCCATGGCTGCAACTGGCACCCATCCACCATGCTGCTGCTGTGCAAGATCAAGCAGCGGAATAATACCAGATTGCTTGTAGTTGCTTGGATAGTGAGAGAGTATCTCATTGACCTGAACACACATTGAAACATATATATTAAAGTGCACTGCTAACAAGGTCCATACTATAGATATTAGCTGCATTCACCAAGCATGTTATTAGGTCAACAAGGTCCAGCATTAAGCCCATCACCATATTACATGAGCTCATTGGTGAAGTGTCACATTACAAGGATATCTCCCTCTCATAAACAAACAATCAGCTCAAACTGAAAACTTCAACATCCAAGTGAGCCGGCCAATCCACTAACATCACCATCCCACTGGAAACACTAATACACTATCCTCACTTCCTCACTACCATATCTGAGACACTGAGGATCCAAGCACAGGTATGAACAACATCTGACATGATCAATCCAAACCTAGCCAATTTACCCTATTGAGTAGAGGTGTAGGCGAATCACAAACAAAGGCAAGGGCAGTCAGTAACTCGGTACCTTCTTCATATTCGCCTCCGAGAACTCCCATTTCATGTCCGGCTTGTTCTCCGGCGAATCAAGGTGCTGCAACAACAATAGAAAAACGTCAACTCAGCTGAGCTATCAACCACCAACCAGATCAGGCAAACGCGGGGGGAACGGATCCGAGGAGTGCTCACGTAGTTAAGAGCCGTGGAGAAGGGCCTGGTGCTGGAGACGGAGCCCCTAGAGGCGGCGGCGGAGTAGCCTGCAGCGGCGATCTGGAAGGAAAATTTTCCGCGGAGGAGATCAGACGATTAGTTTGGGGAAATGGTGGGGGTAGGGGTTGGGCAGAGAAGAGGACTAACCGGAGACGAAGCTAGCCGGCGGCCGGCTGCTTCCGACGCAGATGCGGAGGCGAGGCCGAGGAGGCGGCGGGCCGCGAGGCGCGCGGCCGGTGGCAGCATGGTGGCGTGGCCGGCGGGGGAGGCGACGGAGCGGGTGGTGGTGGATGTATCGGCTTGTGGCCGCCTTGCGATGCCTGCGAGATAGGAGAAGAAGCGACCCGTCTTCCACTCTCGTTGCATCGCTAAGACGCGAGCCCTACAGGCCCAATGGGCCAGATCTAGTTGTCTGCCCCTATTTTTAAATTGGGCTTAAAGTCTGGTCCGTGGCAGACCGGTAACGTAACCAAGAGCCCTCAGGTTCTAACACCCGAACTTTCAGTGATTTCGGTTGAGTTTTGGGGTGTTTACGCAATCTCTTTCTGATTTTTAGCGGTGAAAATCATCTGCCCTTTTCCCTAACAGTATCTTATGAGATTTTTTTTCGAGCAAAGAGGGAAGATTTATTAGCTAGCCATCGCAAATTACAATCGGCATGATGGAAGGACAGAGCACACGCAGGCACTTATCCTTGCCAAGCCCCAGAATGTTTACGACGTCTCGCTAAAGAAGCTAAGGCATTTGCCCCTTGATTGTACTCTCTCTTTACTTGAAACACTTCCAATCACCTGTCAGACGCGCCACGCCTCTCGCCCCCTCAATAATTTGGCCAAACACTGACCTGTCCTCAAAATGATTTTTCAACGAAGACATAACTCTCGCGCAATCCGATTCAACGATTACCTGGCGGAGCCCCCACTGATTTGCCAGCGAATGCATGCTATTTCATTATCAGCGAATGCATGCTATTTCATTATCGTCACTCTATTGATCCTTTTTTATTAGTGATGGTAGGATCGGATCGGATTCGAATCAGAACGAAGAATTATCCACACCATTTTCAACCTTAAATTTTACGGAGTAATATTCTCATCCTCGCCCCTTCGGCCTCAATTCTCAAAAATCCAGTCAAGCGACTGTTATTTACCTTTTCAGACAATGAATAATGGCCATTGGATCTTCATCCAACCATTTCCAGCTCAGGTATTGTTTTTCTTCCACGTTGGACCTTGTTTGGATGCACATGTATCGATCTCCATCCATGTGTATTTCGGGTGCGTTAGTATGGATTGAGGTTGATACATGGACATCCAAACAAACTGTTTCTTCTTCAACACCCACAAAACTCCCGATGCCCGCTCCCCCCGCCTACCACTGGCCACCTTCCATCCTCGACGGTGTCCCCATCGCCGAGCCTGCTTCCGTTGTCCCCCCGCCACTCTAACCTGGCGCTGTCGGTCCAAATTTAGGCTTCCCCGCCCCTCCGTGGCCCAGCAGCTATCCTCATGTGCCCATGGCTAGCGGCGTCCTCATTGCTTCGCCCCCGCGTCCGCCTCCTCTACCTGGCCCGCCTACCTCCCCATGGCCAAGCCCTTTTCTATTCTAAGTCTGCCAAGTACAAGCAGCTCAAACCCAAATGCTTCATCGGCGAGGAGAACGGTGCCTGAAATTGTTCTCGATTTCAGGGACCTGTAGTATAGGAGATGTGGGAAAGGAAAGCTTTCGTCCAATTAATTTGAGTTCATTTCCAACTAGTGCCTACAGTAGTATTTCTTGAAAACATTGCGACAGTTGGTCTCTGTTCAAAAGCCCAGTTATCCTATGATCAACATCATGGGTTTCAACCTTTCAGGTGCTCAATCAGTGGCGGATCTAGGATGAGATTAAGGAGGGGGCTAAGTAATGGACATGTTGATTGATAATGAAGATTTAATGATGATTTACGCTTGATGCTACAGTAATTTAACAAGGAATTAAGGCTCGGGGGGGGGGGGGGGGGGGGCTCCCCCCCCCCCCCCCCCCCCCCTAGATCCGCCAATGCCTCAACTATCTAGGTGTGTTCCATAGCCTCAAATGAAGCTAGGCGCCAGATTAAACTCTGTTTCAAGTAAAACATTGGAAACATTAACACTGTCTCATTGCCAGATACTAGTACAAAGCAGTAGCACTGCTCACATGAAGCAGATTCTAGAATATCCTTGTGCCACTCCCATTCCATTCCCATACTCGGCAACTAATCTCCAAGTCAGATAAAGGCCACGCATGACACTGCCACATCGCTATCAAACTCCATACAATACTTCATGTGTGCAGCTTCAACGTGCCTTCATCTATGCATCCGTTTTAAATTATAAGACGTTTTGACTTTTTTAATACATAATTTTTGTTATATATCTAGGTATATAACAAAATTGATATTAAAAAAAAGTCAAAACAACTTATTAATTTGGAACGGGGGAGCAATTATAAACCAACAACTACTACTAAGTACTCGTCATTACCATATCTCAGATGCAACAACCGAATTACGGTCGCATACAACCATGGCTTGCTTCGTCTGCACCCACGCATGCACAGATCGAACTCGCAAGGACTACATACACGGAGTCAGGCTGAACAAAAATACAGTAGCTACTAGAGGAATCGACGAATCAGGTAGATGAGCGAGTTTTTCAGAGCGAGAGGCCGGAGTCGTCGTCCTCGTCGAGCGTGGAGGTGTAGACGGTGTAGAGGGACCAGATGAGGCCGAAGACGCCCAGCAGGATCCACCCCAGCAGGTTGTTGCTGAGCCCCAGGCTGAGCCCGGTGCCCTCCGTCGACATCCGCTCGTCCACCAGCGCCAGCGCGGGCGACGACGTCGTCATCGCGCTGGCCACGGCCAGAAGCGACGACGCGGCGCCCGCCGGAGACGCTGGCGGCGCCTTGGCGCTAACGCTGGTGCCGTCCCGCTGACTCGGCCGCCTCGAGTCGGCGGCGCCGCACCGCACCTTCTCGGCTCTCGCCCTCAGCTGCGGCAGCCCTACACACAGACACACACAGCAACCTCCTCATGTCAAGAGATACTCTGTGCTTACACGCCGCGGCATGCAGGTGTGACTGACGGCGCCGCTAGCTCTTGCACCAGATCCCCAGACCAGACGACGACGAGCTTACGTACCTTGAGCCTGAGACGGCCTGGCGACGACGGCCGCCCCGACGATGGTGGCGACGCTGATGGTTGCCATTGCTCCCTCTCGCTGGGCTAACTAACTGTCGCGTGCTTGCCGTGTCTAGATTCTAGAACTACTCTAGATGCAATACAAGTGTTGGTGTTCTCCAGTAGGCGTTCAGCCAAATTGCTGCCACTCAACTCAAGTGTGGCTGGCTGGCTGCCAACGGCCTGGTTATCCATGTGTACATGCCATATCGTTCTGGAGCCAATGAGTGGTCGCCACGTAGATCCACCGATTCCCACAGGAAAAGAAGCAACCGTGGACGCGGAAAAAAATTCGTGGGGCCATCGGACCAGCACCCGCGTGGCTCTGGCTCCTGGGAGAACTCGGCTCGTTTGATTGGCCATTGCCTCTATCCGCTGGACCGCTGCCCACCCGGCTGCCTCCACTAGGCTCGTGCTTAGACCATCTCCAACAGCGTAGGTAAACGGTGACCTAAACGCAAAATACCTGGTGCACAGTATTTTGGGTCCCAAAATCACGGTTCAACGGAGAACGCAAACACGGCAGCTATTTTGTGTAGCAACCGACTCGGAAGGCAAAAAAGTGTCGTCGAGAACGACGACGCAAAACACTGCAGAGAGAGAGGAGCGACCGACGCCGGGGCCCGGCACAGGGGCGGGGCCGATGGAGGTCGGTGGAGGCACGGCTACCGTCGTGGTATCCGGATCTGCCCGGCCGCCATCGAAGGGAGCAGGGGTAGGCGGCATCGGGCAGGGGAGGGAGGATCCCGCCGGCGAGGTCCGCCTACGGTGGAGCAGCGCCGCCGGCAAGGGCCGCTCGCAGCCCGCGGAGAAGAGCGCCGCCGACGCGGTGAGGCAGGGGCCGGAGCTCGCCCGCATGGTGGCGCCGGATCCAGAGCTCGCGCTGTGGAGCGAGCCCCGCGGACGGGGGCGCTCGGCCACGCGGCACCACGGACGAGGGCGCTTGGCCAGGCGGGCCTGCGGACGGAGTTGCCAGCGACCTCGGGAGGCCAAATCCGGTAGGGAAAGGGGCTGCCTCTGGGTGGGATGGAGGGGCGCCGCCGGTGGAGCGAGAGGAGGAAGGGAAGAGGCCGCGGGGCTCGCGAGAGGAGGAAGGGAGGAGGACGCTCTGTTGCGGCTGCTATTGGAGGAGAGATGATATGGGTCATGTACCTTTTTACTGTGCGCAACGCAAACCGAAAAATACCTCCTGTGTTTGGATTGGATCTGTTGGAGTCAGTCTTAGAGCAGATATCTATAATAATACACCTCAGCTAGTCAGTTTGTCTTATAGCTAAGTCAGCTCAGCAAAATCCTACGTGGAGGATAGAGGCCTTATTTAGTTGGGTGAAATTTGGGAATTTGATTACTGTAGCATTTCGTTTTTATTTGGAAATTAATGTTCAATCATGGACTAATTAGGCTCAAAACGTTCGTCTCGCGATTTCCAACCAAACTGTGCAATTAGTTTTTTTCGTCTACATTTAATGCTCCATGCGCGTATCGCAAAATTCGATGTGATCGTTACTGTAGCACTTTTTAGAAAAGAAACTTTTTAGAACTAAACAAGACCTGAGAAAAGAAAAGAGAGAACGAGCTTGTCGCGAGTTCCCGCGCCAAGCGCTTACGCAGTACCCAAGGTTTGTGGGGTCCGCCACCACCAACCTTGCGTGACCTGTCCATCCCCATCGCAGTGAAGCGCCCGTGCTAGCAAGCACCTCACCGTCGGCTTCACAACCCCACCTAGCGGGGCCGCAATCGCGCGTAGGTCTCCTTGCCGCATCCGTCGTCCTCCGCGCCGGTGTTGCGCGCAGGTCGTCCGTGGCGCCGTCGTGCGTAGGTCGTCTACGCCGTGTTTGCTGTCATCCTCGCGACGTCCGCCGCGGTCCTCACGCCGGCCGCCACCATCCCCTCCGCTGTCGCGCGCAGGCCGTCCTCATCGCGTCTGCCGTTGTCCTCTCCATGTCCATCGTCGTTCGTGCCCTGGTCGTCGTCCGCGCCCCGGCCGTCGTCCTCACCCCAGCGGTCGTCCGCGCTCCGGCCGCCGCCGTTCTCGCCGCCGTCCGCGCAGCAACCGCATCCATCCTCGCTGCGTGACGCATGGTGCGGGGAGGAGATAAAGGAACGGACGAGAAAGGTTGGGTGGGTCCCACAGGCAATAAAAATGATATTTAGGCCCGTTCGCTAGTCCGAAATTTGGCTGAAACTGGTTGAAAACACTGTTCCGGCTAAATTATTGTGAGAGAAAAATACTGTTCCGGCTGAAAAAAGATGCCGGACAAATTAAATATAGGGTTGGTCCATTGCTGACTTGCTTGACTTAAAGCGGAGCTTATTAAACATGTTCTTAGCAGTAAAAAATGTGGAATATAGTCAGGCTCCTGATTATAAAATATCGTCTAAGTTCATGTTTCTCTTATCGTTTCACGTTCCCGTTTCCTTCAGGGATGCTGAGGGCCTGTTTGGTTCTAAATAAGTCAACTACTTATAAATTAAAAAGGTGAAATAAGTGACTGATTTTGTCAAACATCACTAACTTATAAAGTCACTCCTGCTTATAAGAAATAAGCTGGTTCACCCCTGCTTAAAACTTATAAGCCACCCTTTTCCGCGTAGGGCCCATAGCTTTCACTTAACAGGCATGAGCTTATAAGTCATCTACAACCAGACAAACATAACTTATAAATCACTAGTTTTCAGTCACTTGACTTAATAAGTCACCTGACTTATGGAAACCAAACACGGCGTGAGATCCTCCGTAATGTTTACCCAAAGTAGCGCCAAAATAGAGGAGAGAGAAGGTTGGAGTGTTGCTGCGCTGCAGCTAGTGGTGCCAACTCTAGATAAACTAGGAGCCGCACAACTTCCTGCCTCGATGCCAATTGATGCCAACTATATAGATTTTTTACTTTCTTGCTTCTCTCTACAACACCATCTTACATCAATGACACAAATATGGTGGGCTTTGCTTTTTTTACGGTGGCCTTTGCTTTTTTTATTGGCACCACTTGATATCATCGTGGAGGGCCTAAGGGTCTGTTTGGTTTCTATAAGTCAGGTGACTGAAAACTAGTGACTTATAAGTCATGGCTGTTTGGTTGTAGATGACTTATAAGTTATGGGCCCCACGCAAAAAAGAGTGGCTTATAAGTTTTAAGCAGGGGTGAACCAACTTAAAACTTATAAGCAGAGGTGACTTATAAGTTGGTGGTGTTTGGCAAAATCAGTCACTTATTTCACTTTTTAACTTATAAGTAGGTGACTTGTTTGAAACCAAACAGATCCTAAGGGCTCACCCCGATGACACCGACAATAAGTTGATATGAAGGATGAGTCATTCAGGTTGATGCGACCCCTTTGGCTATTATACTTTCATTGATTTGTCGTGAGATGGATGGAAAACTTGCCATCTGCTATGTAAAGGGCCTGTTCGCTTGAACTTATCAGCCGGCTTATCAGCTTAAATCTACAGTATTTTTCTTTCACAACAAATCAGCTTCAATACCAGCCGAACAGGCCTATATGCTTGTTACCCTAGGGTGATTGTCATAATCCGTACTTCTTTCACTTGGACGGACTGCAATAGCAAGACTATAGCGAAGTACCCGAGGAATGACATAGTTCCAAGAGCTAATGCACACGGCTACAAAGAAAGCCTCGCGCCCTCGCCTACCATTCGTTTCTCGCTTGCCAAGTTTTTTCGAAGGGATTTAGAAAATTGTTAGGTTCCCTATTGATCATAAATGGTGAACGTCTTGTGCTTCGTCTCAAGTCTGTGTTTGTAATAATTGTGTTAGCAATCAACCAGGAGTGGGGGAAATTGGGGAGGAAAGTGGAAGAACTTGGAGAAGGGGGAAGAACGAGTAACGAGCGATAGCGAGGCGAGGACAAATCTGAATTCAGGTTCAGGTTTAGGGATACAATGTTTGATGCCCTCTCTCTTTTCCTCTGAAAGCATCTAGGCTCCTAGTTGGGTTTTGGTGATTAATGACAATATGAGATTACTATGACTAACGTGTGTTTTGCAGAGACAATTAAGTTAAGTCATTGTAATGGCAATTGATTGGGTAATCATGGTTGTCATGCCCCTACGATGGATATCGTTTTGATTTTTAAAGGATGGACGACAATGTTAAGGATAGACTAGTTATAAGTGTCGTTTGGTGTTGAAAAGACACTTAGAGTAGTTTAGGACTTTGTTTTTTTTGTCGTACTATTAAGGGGGGTATGGACTAGTAGCTTGACCTAGGTTAGTCTAGTGGGTTAGGTGTGGTGCACACTTATCAAATCTAGTACTAGGTAGCTCCGGAGTAGCCCTAAGATCAATTGGAGTAAACTTCATTCACATATGATTTCGAGTTGAAAGTGAATGGAGGGTCAAATATTGACCGGACGCTGATCCAGTTGGGATCGGACGCTGGCAGTAAAGTCCGGTCAGTTCATTTGATCAAGCAGAAGCCGTCTGGTTGCGACCAGACGCTGAGTGCCAGAGTCCGATTAACTCCAGAGAGGTTCCAGAGAGGGAGATTTCTGATCGGACGCGTCCGGTCAGTGATGACCGGACGTGGCCAGGCACAACTGACAGCAGTTCATGGCACAACAGCGACAGCGCAGCACGACGACAGGGCGAGCAAGGTAGCCCGCGAGCACCAAAGCATGCGGTGACCGTGCACACCAGGCCAAACAGCCAGATTCGTGCGTTGCACGAATGTTAAAGCGCGCCCAAATTCTAATCCAGCTCGATTAAGACTAAACGATCTCGACAAGGTCCAAGAAGGTATATACGGCTACTAGTAGTAGCAACAAACTCAGACAAAGATGAACTAGAGTGGAAGATAGAGACTTGCCAACTTGGGACTGCCAACCAACGCCCAAGGTCAAGAACTAGCTAGCCAACAACACGTTCTAGCTATTTTACGACATTTAACTAGTGATCAAAACAAGCACTAACCAAATCAACCCCTGTACCATCACAAAGCACTTACTTTGATGCAATCAACAATATCAAAACATGCAACTAGTGATTAAACATTTTTGTTAGAAATTAAATACTAAAATAGCATTGTCTACCACCCTTCATGCTTAGAAACGTTAAGGTTTTCAGTTAGGACTAAGTAACCATTAATTCTTTTGTTGCAATTTTTAATAGATGTAAACCTTGCTAGCCTCAACTAACAAATACTTCATGCCATAGTCCATACCTTATACTAACCCGTACGAGCAAAATATATAAGCACCATTTAACTAATTCGCTCAATATAATTCGCCACAAATGGTATTTTAAACATAAATTCAAGCGTTTGTCGTCTTAACGAAAAAGGCTTATCTTAATTTCCTATTTGATCTTTGAGCTCCCAAAGCACTAGTTAGCAACATCTATTTCCCAAAAGTTAATGTTACATTTCCATCTACTAAACTTGCACTCCAATTTTTATTCAAGTAATAAATATGAGTTATACTTTAAAAAAATTATAAAAATTGTTTTTCATGCTTAATCTATTAGAACAAGCCATTCACTATTTATTTGCTAGAATCGTTATTGGATGTTTTTTAAATACTTCATGCACTGAGTGAGTTACCTTGGATGTTTATTTGAGTCCACAAAAGTGAGTCACATAGGATTCACTTATTACTTCATGTGCGTATTAGGTTTTCAAAACCAAAAAATTTAGTTGACTGATTTCTCTTAGGCCATAACCTTGGTGCTAAGCGAGCTCGTAACACCAGAGGTGTTACAATCCATGCCCGATCTCTATTTTCTTTTATCATTTTATCATAAGGGTAATAATAATCATCATCTATTGTGGGTAACGACAAGTTACTCAAGCTACCAAAAGCCTAAGCATAGCAGCTACTCGACCTATACTAGTAGGACTTATAGGTAGGTTCATCTATACACATAGTTTCAATATAAATCCTATAACATAAATGCCATATATATCCAGTGATTATTCAAAATAAGGGGCTTGCTTTGGGCAGGCAGGGTGTCAGCTAAGTCAGTCGCCGATGGCTCTGAGGCTTCCTCCTGTACAAGAACCTTCTCCTCGTACTCCTGCTCTTCGGTGGTCCCGAACTCCACCAACTCATTCTCTACATGCATGCAATGACGATGCAACCCTTAATATTAAGGCAACAACAATTCTTAAAATAAGAATACATCTACTAAGCCACTAAGCTAGCTCTAATGGCTAAGATACTAACTACCTATCATTTCCACCCAAAACAGGTATGGATTCATCTAACCGGTATTAACTTAGCAACTAAAATGTAATCTTACTCTTATTAGCGATTTAACTTATATTACAACAAGGAGCACCTAACTATCCTAGTGCTTAGCCTATTCTAGGCTACAAAAATTACAGGGAGCATATAATAATACAATGAAGCTACTACAAAATTTTTAAGCTAAAGCTATCACCATTTTGCCACAAAAATTCCCACAATATTTAAACCAATAATATTAAACATTTTCAAATGATTTAATAGCTCCTTGTATCAACATGAACATATATGAACTAAATACACTAACAGATAGAACATAATTTTAGGAACCTAACAAAATTTGTTTCACAATTTTTGACCATCTACATGATTTTAGATTAATCACACAAAACTGGTTCTTAAATAAAAATACAAAACCATTTCTAATTCTTTACTTAAAAAGACAAACCAACTGGCCCAACGCGGCCCACACGGGGCGCGACCCACGACGAGGAGCCCCCGTGCGCGCTGGCGTTTTAGCGAAAATGTCCTCGAGCTTCCTACTATTCTTGCAGCCACTATTCATCCTATTTACTCAGTCAACACTTAACACAAAAGACCCCGAGAGAAATTGTCTTCTCATCGAGGAGGTCCCCGACGCCTCCACTCTCGCCGCCGTGGCATTGACCGGCACTAGGCCGCAATGCCAGCCAACTGGAGACCCCCTCAACCCATCTAGAGGACCGATGCTCACCTACGGGATAGCGTGCAACAATGGGCAGCGATTTGGAGACCAGAGACGAAGCAGGGCGACCTCTCCACATCAAGGGACAACCTACGGTGGCGACAACGATGTTCCAGTGAGCCACGATGCTAAGGAAGCAGTAGAGATAGCAGGTGAGCATCAGCGACTTACCAAGGACCTAACCGAGGCGATGGTTCAGTCGAAGACGCCTCGAGCAAGGCTAGCCATGTACGCGTGGCGAGCTCGGCGACGAGCCACGGTGGACACAACCGCGTCAGTAGCATTAGGACAGCGGTAGGGGTACGGCTCAGGTGCGCATGGCGAGGAGGGTTCGAGGCGAGTCTAGCGATGCAACCAATTTGGCCTGAGGTGGTCAAATGAGAGCTGCCCTCGGTGATGGGCGAACTCAGCCTTATCGGCACGGTGGCGGGGAAAAGCTCCAAAATTGAAGCTCGGCCGGGCGCCATTCAAGGCAGGGTAGGGACGGGTAGCTAGGCAGCTGCGTGACGAAGCCAACAACACGACGGATCAACTTGAGGTGATCTCTCCCTGACGAATTTAATGGCGCGCTCGATGGTGGCAACAGAGGGAGAAAGGGAGAAAGAGAGAGATGGGGCGCGGCAGATGGCTCGGCTCGTCCTCGCCTTGGTGGGACACGAGCGGCACGATTAGGACAACCACGCGCAGGCACTACAGATAAGGCATGCACGCGTCCGACCGGCGTGGCCTGCGCGACTGTAGTGTCTTAAATGACAAGGCGACGGTGGCTTGACCACGTGCGCGCGGTAGTGACGCGGAGAGTACAGCGGACAGGTGCGGACGCGACGACTATGCAACGGCAGCGGCAGCATCGCGACACGAGGCGGGTCGACAGTGTGGCGAGGCAGCAGTGGGCGGACGCGACGACAGCGCGACTGCAGTGGCACCAGTGGCGGCAGCGCGAGGCTAGGCAGCAGGGCGCGGGGCCAGCGGCTCGCTGCGACCGGCCTCGGCCAAACCGCGGCGGCCCGAACGACCTAGCGTGGCGACACAGGGTGACCGCGCGGGATACGGCCATGTGCGCGGCGCGAGGTGGCTACACGGTGACCGCACGCACGGCGCCAACCATCCCGAGGCTGTGTCGTGCACAAATTTTAAAGCGCCCAAAACGACTAAACGGATGCTTCAGGAGCCAAACCATCTTTACCATGCTCAAGATGACATATGAGGCTACCAAATCGAGCTATAACACTACACCACCCCTTAACCCAATCTCTCAAAATAGGTTGCTAAAGCTGTTGACGAGCTTAAAATTTTTTCTAAGTTTTGAGCTGAATTTGATTTTAATTTACGATTTCTAAGCTAGTGGAAATGTTGGCTAGTAATATTATTTTTCGACAATAAGTATTTCACTGTCATCTACAAAGTTTGTACTTCAAACTTTATTTACGCGTCACATATATGTTCTATAGCATTTTTGTTTAATAAAAATTAGTTTTAAACCCTACTTGATATATATGAACTACCGAATCTACTTTCGTTTAGCATTTTTATTGATCATTTTGAGTTACAGTAATTAATCTACACACTTTATCAAATGCATTAACACATAAACATGATGTTTATGACATGTTTTAATAATTGATTTAGGGTGTAACACCGAGGGTGTTACACTTGTCGGCTGGACGTTTCATGCGAGCTTGAGCACGAAGGAGATGTTGGCGAACCAGAGCTTGCATCAGTTCCTGGTCGTCAAGCCACTCTGTCAATTCTGGCACAGGGGAGGCCAAGTTGATATCCAACCCCAAGTGACGAGGCTGACAGCCATAGAGCACCTCGAACGGGGATCATCCCAACGCTGAATGGAGACTTGTGTTGTACCAGCATTCCCCCAAGGAGAGCCACTGAGACCAACTTTTGGGACAAGCATGAGCGAAACAGCGTAAATACGTCTCCATGCATTGGTTGACGCGCTCAGCCTGACCATTGCTCTGTGGGTGGTACGCAGTACTCATGCGCAGCAGTACTCATGCGCAGCTCGGTGCCGGCTAGCTGAAAAAGTGACTGCCAAAACTTGCTTGTGAACACCCTGTCCCGGTCAGATATAATCGCCACTAGCAGGCCATGCAGCTTGAAGATATTATCCATGCACGCTCGAGCAACAGAGGCAGTCATGAATGGGTGGCGAAGCGGCAGGAAATGAGCAATCTTCGAAAACTTATCAACCACCACAAGCATCGAATTTGCAGATCTAGACAAGGGCAGACCCTCAACAAAGTCCATGGAAATTACCTCCCGCACGCGGCACAGGTAGCGGCTATAGAAGACCAGGGTACCCTGCGCGATCAGGCTTAGCTTGAGCACACGTCTGACATACTTGAGCACTGATGCACGCATACCAGGCTAGAAAAACAAGGGACGAAGCTTCTGCAGAGTAGCTGGGGCGCCGAAGTGACCCCCCACCGGACTATCATGGA
The DNA here is from genome assembly GCF_019320115.1 of Miscanthus floridulus. Classification (NCBI taxonomy): domain Eukaryota; kingdom Viridiplantae; phylum Streptophyta; class Magnoliopsida; order Poales; family Poaceae; genus Miscanthus; species Miscanthus floridulus. Next base: position 90,532,235 of record NC_089596.1, on the reverse strand, counting down.
GGGCTACAAGCACCCTGGACTGAAATGTAGTATTTTGACTGACGCCTTGTTTAGATGCCACCAAAATTCCAAGTTTTTTACTCACTCTCCGTCACATCAATTTTTAGCCGCTTGCATGGAGTATTAAATGTAGGTAAAAAAAAACTAATTACACAGTTTAGTTGGAAATCACGAGATGAATCTTTTGAGCCTAGTTGGTCCACGATTGGACAATATTTGTCAAATAAGACGAAAATGGTACTATTTATTGGGTTGAAATTTTTTCAGCATCTAAACGAGGCCTGAGCCAAATTCTGCCACGGTACATGATGATCCCATTCTGTAACTTATATGGTGGGTGAGCCGCTGGATCCAAGAGCAGCTGCTGCAGTATCTGTCGAGCTTCAGTGTCAGACTTGTACCACTGTTGCAGATCATGCATGCAAGTATGCACTGGCGAGGATACTGCTGCCAATTCCAAATCATGATCACGACGGGACAGAGCGTCGGCCGCCTGATTGTCCACACCCCAGCGATAAACAACACGATAGCGTAAGCCGAGAAGTTTAGTGAAAACCTTTTGTTGCCACGGCATATGCAGACGTTGCTCATTGAGATGCACCAAGTTGTGGTGATCTGTATGAACGACAAACTCTGCCTGCAATAGATAATGGCGCCACTGCTCAATAGCCATAATAATAGCGAGATACTCCTTCTCATAAGCTAATAAACCTTGATTGCGCGGTGCGAGCGCCTTGCTAATGAAAGCCAAGGGATGCCCATCTTGAAGCAGAACCGCACCGACACCAGACCCGGACACATCAGTCTCGATGTGAAATATTTTGGAAAGTCCGGGATGCCTAGAACAGGTGCCGAGCACAAAGCTGCTTTGAGGGACTGAAATGCTGATTCACGCACAGAAGTCCAAATGAACATGGTATCTTTGCGGAGCAAGTCAGTCAGAGGCTTGGCAATCAACCCAAAGTGCCTGATGAATTTCTGATAGTATCCTAAAAGACCCAGAAATCCACAGAGAGCATGGATATTCGCTGGTGTAGGCCAACTAGAGATAGTCTGGATCTTAGCAGGGTCTGTGGAGATGCCACGCTCACTAATCACTTGGCCAAGGTAGGCAATCTCCCTCTGAGCAAACCGACACTTAGATAGTTTGAGGCGCCACTGATCGGCCGTTAGCCATCGGAAGACCAAGTCCAAGTGGTGAAGATGCTCTTCAAACGAGGCACTGTAAACCAAGATGTCATCAAAGAAGACTAATACGAATTTGCGAAGTCCCGAGGCCAAAGTAGAGTTCATCGCCCCTTGAAAGGTTCCCGGTGCACCCGTAAGACCAAAGGCCATGACCGTCAATTCATACTGTCCACAGTGTGTTTGGAACGCACTCTTTGGTTCCTCTCTGGGCTGCAACAGTATTTGGTGGAAGCCAGCCCGGAGATCCAATGTGGAGAACCAACTGGCAGAAGACAGCTCATCAATCAACTGATCAAACACAGGGACCGAAAACTTGGATTTTGCAGTGATGGCATTTAGTTGGCGGAAGTCAACACAGAAGCGATAGGACACATCTTTCTTCTTAACAAGGAGTACAGGACAAGAAAACGGGCTAGAGCTGGGTCGGATCAGGCCTTGGCTGAGCATTTCGCACACTTATTTTTCAATCTCGTCCTTCAGGGCCGGTGGGTAGCGGTAAGGACGGATGAAGACCGGCTGAGCGCCAGGGATTAGTGGAATAGAGTGGTTGCATGGGCGAGAAGGAGGCAATTATATTGGTGGTTGAAGCACCATAGGATACTGATCGAGGATAGCTTGGATTTGGGGGAGGTAAAGGCTCAGTAGTTGGGTCCGAGCTAGAATCAGAGGTAACCTGACAAACTTGCAGCACCAACTTATCAGGCAGATCAGAATCAATACCCTGCAACAACATCCACTGCCCTTGGTATGGAATGAGCAACCATTTGTCTTGCCAATGAATCTGCATTGGGCTAAAGGACGACAGCCAGTCCATGCCAACAATAGCATCATAAGCACCAATCGGTAACACTCGGAAGTCAGAGATGAAAGAACACTGGCCAACATTCCACTGGAGTTGGCGGTATCGTTGCAGCACCGTCCAATAGTCCGCCACCAGCAACACGGACTTGGCTAGAGAGAGGTACTGCAGACACACCAGTAAGACGAGCCACGACATTAGGGCTGATAAATGAAGCTGAAATTCCAGAGTCGAGCAGTATAAGAACAGAGTGGCCCTGAATCGTCCCAATGAAGCGAATCACACGGCCTGATGCAGAAGTACCCATTGCGACTTTACTGATTGCCAAAAACACTTGCTCTTCAGTTGTGGGTTGCTCACTTTCAGGATCAGGAATCAATAAATCATCAACTGAATCCCAGATAGCTTCTACTGCCAGCAATACCTCGGCACTGTAGGTGTGAACCCTGGACCACTTGGCGCCACATTTGTAACACAGACCTTGAGCGCGCCTGAAGGCCTTGAGAGCAGACAGTTTGGCTGCTGCATTTGGAGCAGTGTGCGGCTGAGCCGAAGTTGCAGCAGGCGTCGGCTTGCCAGCTGTTGGTGGTGGCGGCAACGGCAAGGGTCGCCGAGCAGGGACAGTAGGGCGTGATGAAGTAGACCAATCACCAAATGGACCAATACGCCCGTACGGCGACGATGTCACCTCTTCCTGTAACAGAGCAAGAGTAGCGGCAGTATCCAATGTTTTCGGCCTTTGTAAAAGCACTACACCTTTAATGTCTGGGCGTAAACCATCAATGAAGCGCATAATAAAATAGAGCCGGTCATCAGCCTGTTCGGTTGGCTGGTTGGTATCGTTGCTGGTTCGTGAAGAAGTACTGCTGGCTAGTTTGTGTGAGAGAAAAATACTATTCCGGCTGAAAATTTACGATCGTATACGACAAGCACAAGCCAAACGAACATGCTGCATGTTTAGGAGAGTAGGCTTTCAGTTGGTCAGCAAGCTGAGTAAAGCGGGAGAGGTAATCGGTGACTGTAGTGGTCTGGTGAACAATGAAGAGTTGGCGGATTAAAGACTTGTGCTGATCACGATCAAAGCGATCGGGCAATAGGGCACAAAACTCATGCAAGGAGTACTCGGCGACTTGGGGCTCAATGGACTGGTACCAAAGGGGGCTGCACCATCAAAATGCATCTCTGAAACACTGATCCAGAGAGATTGCTCAACGAAGTACATGTTAAAATACTTCTCAGCACGAGTTTTCCAACGACGAGGTTGTTCGCCGTCAAACCGAGGAAATGGGACTTTGGTTAGCCGGCCTTTAGGATCATTTTGGTGATAGGGGTCAGTAGGTGGTGGGCGTGGTGGTAGGTAGGCAATAATGGCAGGGTGGGTGGTGGTTCTAGGTGGCTCAGGAAGAGGACGAGGTAACGTGGTGGGGGATCGAGGAACAGGAGGAGGATGAGGAGGAGAAGTCGGCAACATACCGTTGCCCGGGATTGGGATCTAGGTCGTGACGACCCTGGATCCCGAATCCCGTGGAGTCATATCAACGCGGTGCCCAACAATGGGTTGGTTGGCGGGGAACCCGACAGATGAGCGTGTGGCCGCCTTGTTCGGGGTTGGAAGGAGACTCGTGTTCAATGGCACTTCGTCGAACACTTGGCGGTTGTGACCCTTCTCTAACCGCCGAACAACAATACGAACGTCATCGAGCACACCATTGACCTCGGGGCACCATGAGTTCAAGGCCTTGGTGTTCGTCCTTGACGGGGTTGACGCGGAGGCGCTCCAGCTCGGACAAGCGCTGAGTGAACTCAGCGTCGTGGACGGTGTAGCTAGCTTCGAGGGTGGCGAGACGCCTCTCCACGGCGTTGATCTGAGGATCCGCTGGGGCAGCCTCTAGGTCGGCGATGCGGCGGGAGAGGTCATCCGCGTCGGCGCCGCGGGACGTCTCCAGTGTTATAAACGATAGGCAATATAAACGACGAAGAACAGTAGATCAAACACAGGAGACACGAGATTTTAACGTGGAAAACCCTCCCAAGGTGGAAGGAAAAAAACCACAGGCACCGGCCAGCAAATCTTCACTATATCGGGTGAGGTTACAAACGTCGGAGATTTATAACTTAGGGGTACCCTAACCTGGAGGCCTTCCCGTATACAAGTCTATGATGCGTCCTTTCATGAGGGAGGTGGTCCGTATATATAGGGAGAAAAAATCACACACCCTCGTCTGTTAGCAATACGGAACTAATAGATGGTATAGTCCCTCTTAACGCTAATGGGCCGCTTCGCTTCGGGCCAAGCTTGAATTTGGATCATAACTCAACAAACTCCACCTTAAGACAAATTCCTTCTTGTAGCATAAAATGAACCTTCACCCTAAAATAACAAAGAAATACTTTCTGTGCCAAATAGCCTCTTGGGCTAAACAGTTATACCAACTAAGCTTGAGCAAAGCTCAAACTTAACAACAGGAACTGGCTTTGTCAACATATTAGCAGGATTATCATGTGTGCTTATCTTGCATACCTTCAGCTTACCTTGCGCGACCACAATGCGAACATAATGGTATTTGACATCAATGTGCTTCGTTCTCTTATAGAACATCTGATCTTTAGTGAGACATATAGTACTTTGACTGTCACAAAATAAATTAATGCAATAATCATCTCCACAAAGCTCAGCAAATAAACTTTTCAACCAAACTGATTCTTCACATGCTTTAGCAATAGCCATGTATTCTGCTTCAGTGGTAGACAGGGCAACAACGGGCTACAATGTTGCCCTCCAACTCACAGCACAACCACTAATAGTGAACACGTAACCTATGAGAGATCTCCTCTTATCCAAATCAGCAGCAAAATCTGAATCCACATAGCCAGTGAGTCCCTTATCAGTCCTGCCAAACTTCAAACAGGCATTTATTGTGCCACGAAGGTACCTAAAAATCCACTGAAAAGCCTTCCAATGTTCTTTACCAGGATTAGCCATGTATATACTAACCAGACTCATAGCATATGATAAATCAAGACGAGAGCAAACCATGGCATACATAAAAGAACCAACAGCACTAGAATATGGAACTCTTGACATGTACTCTGATACCAATTATTGGAACCGGTGGTGACCACCGAGTTCGCGATCTTGGAGCTGGTTTACAGTCGGCCCGGCTCGTTACCACGAGCCTACGTTCCCACAGGTCCCAGGTCCACCGGAGCTACAGCATATAAGGCATTGGGCCTTCCCAACCTAAAAGACTAGCCCATAGGTGAGGGTTCTCCCGTCTTATATGTTGTGCTCCCCCACCATCGCTACACGATGTGGGACTAAACCCCAACAATCTTCCCCTTAGTCACACATCGGAGTGCCCCCGTCATATGTGACGCTCGAGATTTTATCAGGTTTAGCTTTTTTTTACCATGGGCTCACGATACCAATTGTTGGAACCATGTAAAGTACTTCCTCTAAGAACATATAACTTTGCAGAATTCATATCACATATCATATGAATGAGAGAACCTTTTGATACCTTACACACTCCACCTGAACCGGAGTGTCTGTATCCCTCGGCATCAAGTGTGCTGAGGGAGATAAGATTTCTGGCCATCCCTGATATGTGTCTCACATCTTTCAGTGTGCGTATCATGCCATCATGCATCTTGATCTGAACAGAGCCAATACCCACAATCTCATGTGGGTTGTTATCTCCCATACGCACGATATCTTCACTCTGCACAGACTCGTAAGAACTGAACCAATCTATATTAGAGCATATATGAAACGAGCATGTAGAATCAAGTATCCATTCATCACGACCAGCAACACAACCAGCAAAAACAACCAGAACGTCTCCTGAATCAGAAGTATCAACAGCGGAGACAACAGAGGCCTTACCATCACCATCGGATTTGTTTTTTTGGTTTATACATACCATTTCTTTTCTCCTTATTCTGCAGCTTCCAACAATCCTCAATGACATGAGTATCTTTCTTACAATACCTGCAGAACTTATCCCTACCTCTGGACTTAGAACGGCCTTTACCATTCTTGCTCTTGTCTCGATTATTGTTGTTGTTGTAGGTTTTCTGCTCGGGCCTACCTCTAACCTATAACACTTCGCCCTTGGAGGACGACACATCAAATTGAACCATACCTTTCATCTTCTCCCTCGTCTGGAGGGCCTCATATACTTCCGCAAGAGTTAGTTCATCATGGCTTAATAGTATGGTATCTCGAAAATTTACAAACGAAGTAGGCAGTGAGCATAACAGTAGAAGAGCTAAATCTTTATCATCATATTTTACCTCCATCGACACTAGGTCGGCAACGATCTCCTTAAAGATCGATAAGTGGTTCATCACCGAACCACCTTCTTGCAGCTTGTGCGTGAACAACTTTATCTTCACGTGCATCTTACTGGTTAGATCTTTGGACATACAGATCGATTTCAGCTTGAGCCAAAGTTCTGTGGCAGTTTTCTCCTGCAACACTTCTTGCAAAATATCATTATGTAGATGAAGTTGAATCAGAGACAAAGCCTTACGATCCATCCGCTTCTCTTCAGCGGTCCATGACTTTTGCTCTTTTCCTCCAAAACCGTCCAGTGCCTCATCAAGATCTGAAGATTGTGCCAGAATCACCTGCATCTTGACTTGCCACAGTGCAAATCTCGTCTTGTAATCCAGCAGCGGTAGATCAAACTTCATCGATGTCATCGCGAAAACCCTAAGGTCAAACCAAGCTCTGATACCACTTGTTATAAACGATAGGCAATATAAACGACGAAGAACAGTAGATCAAATACATGAGACACGAGATTTTAACGTGGAAAACCCTCCCAAGGTGGAAGGGAAAAAACCACGGGCACTAGCCAGCAAATCTTCACTATATCAGGCGAGATTACAAACGTCGGAGATTTACAACTTAGGGATACCCTAACCTGGGGGCCTTCCCATATACAAGTCTATGATGCGTCCTTTCATGAGGGAGGTGGTCCGTATATATTGGGAGGAAAAATCCCACACCCTCGTCTATTAGCAATACGGAACTAATAGATGGTGTAGTCCCTCTTAACGCTAATGGGCCGCTTCGCTTCGGCCCAAACTTGAATTTGGATCATAACTCAACATCCAGGGCGTCGAAACAGGCATCGAAAGTGGTGGCGCGGGTGGTGAGGCCGCGCTCCAGGTCGGAGAACAACCGGTTCCAGTGCTCATGCTCGTCGTCGAAGCGGCGATTCAGCTGCGACAGCTCGTCGAGGATGAGTTTGAAGTTGGGCTCCATGGCACCTCTAGCTCGCTAGAAACGGGTGTAGTGGTGGTGGGGATTGGGGTCGGTGTCCAGGATGCAGAGAGCGTGGAAGCTGATACCAAATTGTTAGCAATCAGCCAGGAGTGGGGGAAATTGGGGAGGAAATTGGAAGAACTAGGAGAAGGGGGAAGAACGAGCGGCGAGCGATAGCGAGGCGAGGACGAATCTTAATTCAGGTTCAGGTTTTGGGATACAATGTTTGATGCCCTCTCTCTTTCCCTCTCCTAGTACATATAGTCTACTTGAGCCATTCTGGGCCGCTGAGCAGCGTGTTGGGCCGTACGGAGCGCTTTGGCCTGGGTGCAGCGGACGTCTCGGCCTGCTCTGGCTCCTTACTTGGTTCATCAGGTTCAGGCTCCTCGGAGGCACTGACAAATTGTGAACTGATTCTCTCGTTTAAAGAGGTCTGAAGCACCAACTTATCCATTATCTGAAAAAAAGGTCTTTGTGTTTGTAATAATTGTGACCTTATTTCGTTACTGTTCTTCTCATTCCCCATTATGTATTTCACTTCCGACTGTCCACTTTGCATACCTCCGCTCTGTATGCCTCAGCATTCCTCAATGTTGGCCTACTGTTTAAGTTATTTATCGTCGTCCATAAAGTTTTCATTTTTCTTTGCACCAATATGTTTAGTCAAAAAGTTGTCTGTGTAAAGTTGACTGCACCTGTGCTTTAGGAAACTGAATTGCACATAGCAGTGTTGATATGTCTGCATTCTCACTACTGTTTTTGACTTTCAACAAACTGAAGTTGTGGCTTTGGCTTACTGATATTAAGCTCTTGTTCTGTCTATGTTCCATCATTTGAGAAATTTGTTGTACATCAGTACATGCTAAAAAATAAAAAACCCTCTGTATTTTTTTGCCAGTTTTTGGTGCCCATGAACTATTGAGTTTCAATCTAGATGGTTCCAAATGAAGTCCTCTAATGTATAAAAGAGTGGGCTTTGCTTATATCTGCTGAACATAAAACTGCAAAGATTTAGACAGAAAACTGCGACTGAACATTTTAGCGGCTGGTTTGCATTGCACCATTGAGTGAATAACCTATATATTTGTAACAGAAGTAGAACTTGAACTAACAAAAGAACTCTACAATACCCTGAAACCTACGGTGAGACACTGAGACCTGTCCATCTGCAACTCTTTTTGTGCTGTCTCTATTCAGTTCTCAAATCAAAAATTGCAAAGTGGAAGGATTCAAAACAGACTTGGACAGGTCACTTTCATTCAAGTGTCCCCATCTCCTTTCTATATTTCTTTATAATCCCAATATATTTCTTGTTATTTTGTCATCTCTTTCTAGATTTCTTCACTTTCATTCAAGTGTTCCCATCTCCTTTCTATATTTCCTCATAATTTCATTGTATTTCTTATTATTTCGTCATCACGGTGCACTAGTTCTTTCCATTATTGGAGCATATGATTCTTGCGTTTTTAATGGTTTCATCCATCACCTATTTTTGTACTGCATCTAATACAATTTAATAGTCCTTTCATTGACATACTCAAGACACAAAATAATATTTCAGTTGACAAGCGAGACAGGAATACAGGATGGAATACAAGATACACTGACAGATAACAGGGTAGGGATTGCACCATAGATAACAATATATCTCTACTTTCAATTCGAATCGCAAGTAGCAGTGTAGCACACATGTCAAAATTTCACTAAAAAGAACTATAATTCATTGGTGTTCAAACGTTCCTCCGACAAAGCACCAAATGCTAAATAACAAAGACTTATCCAATAACAGATAGCAGCAGGGCCAGATAACTTTGGCGCAAACACGAGCATGCCCTGGGATCCTTCACTTGAGAGGGATGAACCTGGAGGAGTGGGTAGCACCGATACCCGGCCTTCCGTGCTTGACGGGCTTGTAACTGATGGAGAATTCAGCAAGGTAGTGCCCAATCATCTCAGGCTTGATCTCAACCTGGTTGAATGTTTTCCCGTTGTACACTCCAATTATGCTGCCTATCATCTCTGGCACAATGATCATGTTGCGCAGATGAGTCCTGACAGGCTCAGGCTTCTCACCAGCAGGTGCTTCCTTTTTCTGTGCATGTAAAAAGTAGAAAATGGGTTAATAGCTTAGCTTTTATGATCTCGAAGCAATAGCTTAGCTCCATGACAACAATTTAGAAACAGTGAAACAGCTACAAACAATAGCATTAGCAGTAGAAATTGAGAAAACAACTTATCTTCAGGATCAAATGAAATCGGAATATGCAGAAAAAAATGCATAGATAGGTCATAAACAAATTCTTAAGTCTACCAACTCTACTCACTGCTGTGGGTAAAACAAAGAGCAAATATACTCTAATTAGAAAATATCATTGTCATAACATTCCATACAACAGGAATAAGAAGTCAACAGACTAGACAGACTATTCCAAACTACTATATAGCTTAAGCTCCATTTGACTACTCTGTAACATGCATTATTTCAAGTGCTCATAAGAAACTCATCATCTGAGCCTTGGCAGCAGACTAGCACAGCATAAATCTTCTAGGACAAAACTAACATTTATGCTATATTAACCACCATGTGCCATGCATTTGAATTTCATAGCTGGTAAATAAATTGGTACGTACTTATAGCAACTGCATAAAACGAAAATCAACCTTCAGCTCAACAAATAATGACTCCATTTCAAACAGTAACATTCAGATCACGCAATTGCTATTACATTTCATACTAATAATCTAACACCGTTTGCTGCAAAATTATCGATGCACCTCAAGTCAACCATCTCTACTGCAAGTCTGAACCAGGGTTCTGGCCGAGCATCAAAAGTGAAATACGTGAGTAGAACCATTTCAATTCTGCTGACCATCGATTGTGTGAGCAAAACACGTCTGAAACTACACCCACTGAATCTAAAAAGTCAGATGATTCCACATGTCCATATCAATATCACCCTTAGCTGCTATATGCACTCAACATCCAGACTACAAATATCGCACATTCTAGCATCCCAGCATTAAACTTACAGAACGCAATGGGCATGACAACCAAGCAATCTATGAAACAAAATCGCAGAGAGGAAGGGAATGCATTACCGCCGTGCGCAGCCTCTTGATGAGAGCCATCGGCTTCCTCTTCAGACCCCTCTGGAACCTAAATCCAAACACATACCCAAAAAAAATGAAAAAGCATAAAACGCAATCAAAACAACGGGAAACATTATACCCTCCTGCACGGAATCCCGTCGCCAACAACACCATTTTCTGGTGCAGCTTGCGCCTACCTTCTGCGGGCGCGGGCGGGGAAGAGCTGGACGAGGTCGTCGGTGGACATGTCGAGGAGCGCGTCGAGGTCCACGCCGCGGTAGCTGTACTTGCGGAACGTCCTCTTCTTGGGCTGCCCCGCGGCGGCGACCTCCGCCTCGACGTCGACGTCCGCCTGCGAGGCACCATCACGCGCGGAGAGGGGTTAGTCAGCTCGGCCACAGCAAAATGCGTGCGCGTTGTGGATTCGAGGGCGGGTCGAGGGTGCGAGCTGTGGCCACTCACCATGGCTGCGGTTGGGTTGGAGGAGAGGAGAGGCAGGGGAGCCGAGGCGCGGCGGGGCAGTGGAGGCGGCGGCGGCGTGCTAGGGTTTGCTGGAAGAGGCGTGGCCGCCGGTATAATATCAGGTGTTCTAATCCGCTTGGGGATGGGCCGTTGGAATTTGCGAAGCCCTTCGATATCGGACCACCTGCACAAAGGAGCCCATACTGTTTGACGGGAGCGGCCCACAGCTTCTACAGTTCCAGGCCTAGCAGGATATGGCGGTACGGGCCGAGCACTGGAAAAGAAGAATGACCGGAAAATATTTTTTTTATTTTGTCATTGTTTGACTATAGAAAAAATTACAATTTTTTTAATTATACTGTAGTTGATTGTCAAATATTGTTGTCTGAAAATTCAAACATCGCTGAAAAATGCAATGGTCCACGACACGTGGGAATTCATTTTTCTCGCCCCTTAGTGTTGGACAAATTATATCGCCCAACCAATGGGCAAACAAACCTTTGAACATTAATAATTTTTTCATATGAGCTTGGATAAAAGTAATAATGTATGTGAAGATAATTCTTAAAGAGTTGTAGTCTCGTATATAGCTACAATTTTTATATGAAAATTATTTTTTTGGTATGGATGCAACTCAGTGGCGTAACCAGGGGGCCAGCGGGGCCGTGCCCCCCCCCCCCCCCCCCACCAAACATAGTAGATTATGTTAATATCTATATAAATATATGAATTTTCAGCACAAAAAATATCAATTTTCACCTATTTTTTTATTAAAATATTATGATTTTGTTATAAATAGTGTAATTTTTTAAAAAAATTATTGAAACATATAATTATGTATATTTTATCATAGTAAAAAATGCGATCATATTTGTCCGCCCCCCCCCCCCCCCCTTAATCAAAATCGCTTGTTCCGCCTCTGATGCAACTGTTTATGTCCGACAATTCAATGCAACATGCAATGCAACTATTTGTCTTATTTCAAATATCTGAAATTCGGAATTCAAGAACGATTACTGATTGCTAGGTCAAGTTTTTGTTTTAGAAACTTAAACTTTGACATAGAGGCGGGTCCTAACGCAGGACCGTTGGTTGAACGACAGGAGGGCATGTTGTCAAGATATCAGAGATGGAAGGAGCCTGGTAGGGGGCAGAGAGCTCTGGAAAGAAACAATGCAAAGAGAAGAGGAAAGAACACAAGGCAAAGTTGTACCCGACACAAAGCATGACGAAAAAAATTGAAGCCATACCTATAGCTGCCGTTGGGGAGGGTACGGGGCATCCATGTCCACACCCGCATTTTGTCCATATCCAAGTGTCCTAAAATTCTCCATACCCGAACGCAGTGGGTAATCCCCGATGGATTTTGATTACCCAGCGGATAAAGTGGGGGAAGCAGCAGGAAGGCATTAGCAACAGGAATGTGGCGTCAGGCGAGCACATCCGACAGGCAGCGCGGTGGGAGCTTGAGCTACTGAACGGGTAAATGGATAATTAATGATTAAGGTGGGTATTATCCTACCCACACCCATATCTAAATGGGTATTTTATTTCTACCCATACCCTCCCCAATTACCGTGGGTGTGGATTTGGACACGGAGAATGAATATCCAGCGGCAGGTACCATACCTATGGCAGAATTTGACAAGGAAATAAGTTCATATTGTGTGAAACAGAGTTTGATAACAAAATAAGTTTATATAGTGTGAGATAGGATGTTAAAAAAAGTGTTAAAGTGGTACGCACTTAGCAGCTAGTGACATGGAAAGACTAAAAGAGGTCGTATTCCTCTCCTCGTTCCAGAAACGATTACGATCACATAGTATAAATTTTTTTCTAAAAGTATCATATCATGTCATGTTCCTCTTTGGAACACCATAGTTACTACAAATAAACCAAATAGCTGCATATGAAACTAGGGATACTAACGCATGGTTTGTCAAATTTAGGCACCTACCAAACAATCCCGTCGTCATCTGACTGATCATATGCATCAACTGATATGTAACACCAATCCCTATTTGGTTGGTGATCAAAACTTGCAACATCAAAGGTTAATCATGCCACGGTTTATTCGGTAGCTATTTGGTTAATCACTACTACAACTATGACGTGCCACACTTTCTTAGCACCTTATCCCACATGAAAGGGATCGTGACGCCTAAGAGAGGGGTGAATTAGTCAACTTAAAACTCAAACTCTTAACTATGGCATCTTTTTCCATTCTTAGCAAAACCTATGCAAAAGATAAACTATCTAAATGTGCAACCATGGTTTTGCTAGTGTGTTGCTATCTCTACCGCAAAAGAGTTATGCAAATAATGTAAATACGGAAGCTAAAGAGTAGGGTAGATATATGCAAACTCCCGTCGACAACTCCGGTATTTTTACCGAGGTATCGAGAAGCGCACGAGCTTCCCCCTAGTCCTCGTTGGAGCCCCTCGCAAGGGCTAAGCTCCTGGTCGGGTAACTCCGTGGATAGCCCTAGGCATTCCCCACGCGCAAGTGGGTCTCCGGTGTGCCTTCCGACAAGCCTATCCCGAACCGCTCCCCGTCGTCTTCACTATCAAGCTTCCGGCCGAACCGCGCGCGGGCCTTATTCCCTTCGGTATACGGTGGCGGCCACACCACAAACACGGTTAGTGTGATCTTGCAAGAATACAAGCCCCTCCGATGTACAACAATGGTGAGCGCAAGCACCGAGTGGTAAGAGATATGCAAACCTCACTAAACACTTGGCCAAAACCTAGAGCAAGCGCATAAGCGGTGGTCTAATCAACATAAGCACTTCATAAAGCACCTACGCTAATCACCTAATGAATCACTAAGCACTATACAAATGGAGATCACTAAAATGGCGTATCAACACCCTTCATATGTTTCATCAGCTCCATACTTATCAAATGGCCAGTTGGGGGTTCTATTTATAAGCCCCACTGAGAAAGTAGCCGTTGGGGACGAAATCCCGCTTTTCTGCTACTGACCGGACGCGCAAGTCATCCTAATCGGACGCGTCCGGTCGTCCCGACCGGAAGAGCCACGATCAACTGATCGAACGCTAATGGTGTCCGGTCACATGCCACCGGACGCGTCTGGACGCAATTTTGCCGCTCTGGAACCTCTCTGTACTTGATCGGACGCTGCAGTCCTATGTCCGGTCGATTTGCCGCCAGCGTCCGGTCAATACTGAACGTGTTGTCGGGACGATGAACAGTGCCATCGGTGCGTCCGGTCCCTTTACTATTCAGCGTCCGGTCGCTGCTGCTGACGCCTACTGTAGTCGAGTCACTGATCGGAGCGTCTAGTCGATCACCTTCTAGCGTCCGATCACCTCTGTGAGCTCGTTTCTTCGCGATCTTGCGTCCGGCTTGATTCCTATCTTCGTGCTTGGACATTGTTTGATATCTTGGGTCTTCTCTTGTGATTCTAGGGTCTTACTTATGGTATTGATCGTGGGATCATCACGTCGCCTTCGTTCAAGTCACGTCTTGTACCCTATTGGACTACAAAACAATCACTTACAAATTCATTAGTCCAATTTAGTTGTGTTGGTCATCAAACACCAAAATCCAAAATAAATGGGTATAGGGTCCATTTTTCTTACAATCTTCCCCTTTTTATGATTGATGGCAACACGACTAAAACAAACAAATAGTAAAAATTTTAAAATTTAAAAACTATTTACTTGCTAGGATGTAATGCAAAGGGCAAGGTTATATGATGCTAAAAGATACCACTAGTAAGACTAAAAGATATCAATTGAAGATACCAATTGTAAAACTAAACGGTACCACATGTAAACATTTTTTGAAACTTATCTTGCCCTTACAAATATCCCCATGTGACATTATGGATTTAAGCTTTGCTTTTTTGTCCTACCAATTCTCTCCATTACATAGACTAATCCATAACCCACTGTCCTTTCTCTCTTGGACTATTACCACTTGTAGACCATTTCCACTTGTAAATTATTATGATCTTGCTTTTGGTCTTCTAAATTCTTCCTCTTTGAAATCAAACATCGAAAAGAAAGACATTAGTAACACAAGAGAGGGTCAAACTTTGTGATCCTTTGTATGTGGAGTGAAATAGGTCACATAATTTGAGTCTCACATTACATAGACTAAGCTCCCCCTAAATATATGCATACATGTGATGGAGAATGTAGTTTACGCATAATTGGCAAATGCTCAAGGGAGTTTAATCTATATAATGTATGGAGAAAACATATAAATATTAAAATAAAATCAACATAATAATATTGGTTTAGAAATACCATATGTGGAAACCAATTTGATTTATACCACTTGCAATAGGTGGTTGAATTTGAAGTATGATGCTTAACTCCGGGGACTCTATTTTTCTTGCAACGAGACTACTACACACATGATAAGCTTTAAAAGGTGTTAGTCTCAAAGCATCCAACTTGTAGAGTAATCTCCTCCTAAATTTGTGCACACAAGTATAGAATACTTGTTGGAAACATGCATATTGATTTTAGAATCAAAAATACCACTTGAAAGATGATATCACATGAATGTGAGAATCATTTTCGAAAGTAATATTCGGAAGAAATTATCTACAAATTGGACTTTGGCACATATTAGATGTATAATTTGTAAAACAAGCTATGTGGCGTGCTCCTAAATAATTTAAACCATATAGGTTTGCTCCAAGGGTCAAGAGTAAAACGGAGCAAGCCTACCATATGATTTACCTAGTGTATGCATGACAAAAGATTAAACATGCAAATGCAAACCTAGACATAAAAAGGAACTAGATGTTAAAAGATACCAATTTATAGGTAATACAAATTGAAAGAAATTATATCTAGTTACCTAACATGGGAAGAGTAATTTGGATCCATAGTATCCACTAACTCACTTGGCAATGACTTTGTTCATAATGATGCATCCTATGAAATGCACCCATACTTTGCCAAGTCTCTAAATTCCCTGAAGCCCAAAATGACTTCTCACTTTTCTTTCGGGATCCAAACCTTCTTGGTGCTTTTTATGTTAAAAATGATCTCCTTTGGCATCTAAATGTGTTTGGCTCCATTGTTGACTTGCTTGTTCATCTTGATGGCCACCATCTTATTATTTTTCTTCTTTAACAAGTATGATGTGGAGGCATTCTTGTCCACCTTGTTGGTGTAGGTGTTAGAAAACTTGCTTGTTTGCTTTTTCTCTTTCTTCTTTGCTCCTCCCCCATTTTTTACCTTGCACTCATAGGACTTTGTGGCCTTCCTTGTGGCACACGTAACAAACCACGGTTTGTCCTTCATCAAACTTCTTCACTCCCTTGACGGTGTTATCTTGATGAAGTTGGGCTTGCTCCGTTTTGCCTTTCACTTGAATTAAGTCCTTGGTAAGGCGAGCCACTTTTTGCTTAAGTTGCTCATTCTCCATTGCAACCTCTTGTGTGCATATATCTACAACAACTTTTTCAACACAAACTTGGTTGCACAAGAGTAAAAAATTAAACCTTTCTTTTTAGATGCCTCATTGGGGGTAGAACCGACGGCTTCAAGATTAGCAACTTTATTAGTTAGCTCATCATAATATTTGCACATAGTTTCCATTTTAGCGAGCAAATTTTTATAAGCATCTTGTGAGCTAGCTAACTTTTTCTTTAATTTTTTATTTTTCTTTACAAGATGTTCATCATTGATTGTGCAATTATTTATGTTTACACTAGTCTCAAGTTGCTCAATTTTAGTAGATAGCTTCATATTAAAATTGGTAAAAATTTCATATTGTTCAAGCAAAGTGGCATAAGCTTGTTGTGAGCTATCTAGTTTTTCTTTTAATTTTTTAAACTTCTTTTTTGTTGATTAGTGCAAACTTTAGCAAAGTTAAGATTTTTTTCATAATTTCGTCATAAGAAGGTAGCTCATCATCACTATCATGATTATTGTCACTATCACTAGGGATAGACTTTTTATTACCTCGTGCCATAAGGCACACACGTGAAGTGCTTGTGCCCTCGCCTCTTGTGATGGTCTTCTTCTTTACTTTACTGAACGTGTTGCCGGGATGATGAATAGTGCCATCGGTGCGTTCGGTCACTTTACTATTCAGCGTCCGGTCGCTGCTGCTGACGCCTGCTGTAGCCGAGTCACTGATCGGAGCGTCCGGTCGATCACCTTCCAGCGTCCGGTTATCTCTGTGAGCTCGTTTTTTCGCGATCTTGCGTCTAGCTTGGTTTCTATCTTCGTGCTTGGACTTTGTTTGATATCTTCGGTCTTCTCTTTTGCTTCTAGGGTCTTACTTATGGTGTTGATCGTGGGATCATCACGTCGCATTCGTCCAAGTCATGTCTTGTACCATATTGGACTACAAAATAATCACTTGTAAATTCATTAGTCCAATTTAGTTGTGTTAGTCATCAAACACTAAAATCCAAACAAAATAGGCCTAGGGTCAATTTTTCTTACACCACACGTCATGGACTTATTTTTATGCCAAACTTTATCATAAGTACTTCGATTTTGTTCACTGCGCTTTCTAGTTTACCGAAGCAAACGTGACAAACTACGGCAAAGCCACCAACCAAACAGGCCCCTCCTTTAACGACAAGGCCACAATCATTCAACCAGATGCTAGCACGGATACTTCACGCTAACAATTTTGTCTGTAACTGTACAAGCATTAAATTTGCGTTGCAAACACATAGGAATCATTTTGGATCGCATATTCATAGGAATCCTAATGCGACATTCGTATGTTTGAAAATAAACAAAAAATGATAGGCTACCTCCGCAATCAAAGCATTACATGAACTTCATCTTTTC
Organism: Miscanthus floridulus; assembly: GCF_019320115.1. Classification (NCBI taxonomy): domain Eukaryota; kingdom Viridiplantae; phylum Streptophyta; class Magnoliopsida; order Poales; family Poaceae; genus Miscanthus; species Miscanthus floridulus. The sequence continues at coordinate 90,514,625 of NC_089596.1, read as the reverse complement.
CCCACTTTTTGGGATGATGCACCCAGGAAGACAGCAGCTACGGCTATGCAGGATTGAAGCGTGCCTCGTTCCTTTCGATGGCAGCCTTGAGCTCCCACTGCGACGATGCCCTCAACGGCGACATGACCAAGTCCTGCCAGGCTGACGACGAGCCTCCTGTCGGTTGACCATCGGCGTATAGCTCATGGACGCAGTTGGCCTCCTCGTTCAAACTTCTTAGTCTGTCCAAGCAGCCAATTTCTTCGGGATCCACCAATAAGCTGCTCTCGCCATCCTTCCATCCTATTAACTGCAACACGGGATCGGCTCTCACCAAACGTGATAATAATAATAGTGGAAGTTGGCGGGCATGCTTGGAAGTTGGAACACAAGAACATGCTGCACGAATTTAACTATTCCATGCAAAATGCCTGCAAAAATTCTTCTGAAATTCATGTGTCCTGAAATGGTTCAGTTTTGACATGTTAGTTCACCAGGTTAGCTGGCTCACCTTGGGAACACCCAAGGTGTTGGTGCTGTAGAGCCTTGCGTTGTCGACAAGGCTGCAGTAACTGTTGAAAGCTGTAGCGAATCGCTTGTGAGACTGCAGCTGTGACTTCACCCTCACTGCCCTCCCAGTGACTACAGCTCTCCTGCAAATTGTAAACTTTTAGTAGTGCACGGTGTCTGAATGCATGTATTAGGCACCATTTCCCAACATATAACCGTTTCAATGTGAGAAAATCAGAGCTCAATGCATGACAATGTCTGCATGGGTAGAATGTAAGTGGCAGTGGCTGATTTTGGCATGGATTAAGCTATGAGCTGCACCTGATTCCCCTGACAACTGCTAGATATGCATCACAGACCACACCAACGAGCTCGATCCGGTAAGGCTTCCTTGCTGGTACTTCGTTCTCCTCATCAGTATTAGAGTTCTCAACTGGATCCCAGTACTCCTCGGTTATTGCCCCATCATCTGTGACCTTGTAGCCGCGTCCCATGCGGTACCGCTGCCTGTGCACGGCTCTGGCCATGGCTATCGTTTGCTGCACGAACGGCTCCCATGACAGAGTGCCATCCATGATCACATCCCGGCCTTCGTTGAGTGCAGTGACGAGGAGCGAGGAGGCTGCGTCCAAGGATGACTGGTGCACCTGCATCGTGATTGTGGGTCATTGAGGTCTAACTTTAAAGGCTGCAAACATCTACAATATGTAGAGGCGCAAGATCATGATGTATAAATATATATTAATGTGGAACTAGTCGTGTTTTGGAATGGTTAGTGGTTACTTGTTTCCGATTTCCAGTATGCCTGCAATGCGCACACAAGCTTGGGGTTTCTTTTGAAAGTCTAAGCCATACAATATTGAATGTGGCAATATTATGCATTTTGACTAGTTAGCTAGTGAGCTATATTGCATTACTGGTGACATTATTGTCTTTCTGATAGCAAATATGGTAGAAAAAATATTACCAGCTCTGCAGTCTGCAGCATGTCATTGTGGTGGCCTCTAGAGCTAATGGCTCGGTAGATTACATCAGTTTCCTTGAATGCATCTGCCTCCACAATCACTGAATTCACTGCTGCTCCAGACCAAAATGCTCTGTGAATTAAGAAATGCATACCAAGATAATCAACATGTACCTATATCCACATACTGATAGTATTGTATAAGGTGTGCTCTGTCTTCAGGATTGTTTTTTTCCTCTCAATTCATTCTAACAACATTCATTTTTCCTACATTCCAATGTGACGAAATGTGAAGATTTGAAAACCAAATCAACATATTTTCCATGAAACTAGAAATGTAAGACGATCAACACAATTTAAATGGAAAATGAACAGAATTTAAATAGTAGAAATAATCTACTTACTCCTTAAGGATATCTTTAAGTACAGTGCTCTTGCCAGCTCCCATCCCACCACCCATCAGGAGTAAAACCGGGCTGCGATTGCAGTGTGCTACTGGAACCATCACATCATTCCGTGGAGAATCATTACGGCTAGATAGTCCTATGGCCTTCAGTTCCTCCACCAATGTGGAGAAAAACCTTGTAACCTTCAAGTTTCTTGTCACTCTCTCGAATCTCTGTTCCCTATTTTCAGTGGAGAATCGGACACAATCATTTTTTGTGTGGAGGAACAACAGTCGTTTGCTTGTGTCATTCAAACAGGAATGCGCTAGATTAGATTATTATGCACGCCTTTTCTAATAGGAACCATCAACGAACTAAATTATATGTATTTATACGATTAGAATTCCTTCATTTGTGAATTCCACTACCACAGAACCAAAAAATTACAGCAAATGAACACAATGGGCACACATTTCCTGTAGCCTTATTTCTTTTACTAGACTCTTACATTTTTTGGTGGGAGATCTAATGCCTGAACTCAATTTCAATCTTATATAAATTAGCATGCTTCAGTTTGAGGAAAAAAAATACATTCTCATTAAAATCAATGTGCCACTTCAACTGTCGTTGTATTGCTTTTATGTTTAGTAACAGGAATCACATAATTAACAAGCAACTTATCTGAGTCATAATATAACATTTTTCGAACGTCCCTAATCAGAAGCATACATAGAACATGGAAGACTAAATGTATGGCTCGATGAGTAATTAAAGTGACCTGACTTTGCTATAGCAATGCTTATCATCTAATTACATATGACTTCAAAAGATGTAGCTCCTGCTGAAGTGTCCATTTTGCAATCTGAAGATGTCTAGCGCCATGTTAGCGTAGTATTTTACTATTTGGTCAGATGAGAGATAAGATACAAGTCAGCGGAATAAATAGTTAAGATCCAAGCAACCAGTACATCAAGGAACGTGATCCAGCATTAACAATAAACAGAGATTCTCAAAACATATGGTAAACAATATATTTTCATTAATGACACTCCAATCAAGAGATCACATGGTTTAACTAATACGTAAAGTACAAACCACTTATAAAAGTAATCAAGGGGCATTTGGGAATTTCAAGTGAATGAGGGATATAAACATGTCAAACCGAGTAAATAATTAAGATGCAAGCAACTAGTACATCAAGGAATGTGATCCAAATTTAACAACAAACAAGAGATTCTCAAGACATAAAGTAATCAATATGTTTTTCATTAACGACACTCCAGCCAAGAGATCACATGGTTTAACTAATACTTACGGTTGAAGTAGAAAGCGCTTATACTAAAAGTAATGGAGGGCATTGTTTCAAAAAAAATAAAAGTAATGGAGGGCAATTTGGAAACTTAAAGTGAATAGACCGAATGAGCATAAGCAGCACAACATCAGCCACTTAGCGGCCAGGTACTTAGCATAGGGATGGGTAATCACCTGGTGGCCTCTAACACAAAACTCTTGAACTTTCTTTTAGTCGCACCTTCTACAGTGAGAACCTGTCGATATCACTACTATATCAAGATACAAAATATAGTGTAAGGAGAGTTTAACTAGGACTAGGAGCCAACAGGAGGATAATTTCAAAACTCACTGAACCCCATTTACCTGGGTAATTATGTAAGTGGCATATTTCCAATGGAAGGAGAAGTAGCCAACTATACATTTGTCAAGCTCCTCGATAAACTTCACAATCAGGGGCTCAGGATCCATGTTATTCTGGAAGAATGCAAAAATGTTCTCTTCATAGCCCTTATTCTTCCTGAGATAATCGTAAGCTAGCGTGCACAGGTGGGGGCATTCCTTCACATCGTCAAAGCCAATTTGCCTAGCTGAAAACGAAAGGAGAATCAGAATTTTCTCATCGATGCAGACATGTCAAGAGCGGGGAAAGCAAACAGTGCAGATCCCAAGACCACAAAATCAGCATATATCGCAAAGAATATGTCGCACATATCTTGAGTGTGACGTGCAAGCGACAGAATCATGTACGCAAATCTCTCCACGGAAGCTAATAATTTACACTAGTCAAGATGCTTCTGCAGTGGTATTCAGAGCCGTATCCAATACCTTGGGTTGGGCCAAGTAAACAAAACAAACAGACATGCGAACCCCAAGGAGTTACCTGAGTCAACATGCTTCCATCACTGTTCACTAATCACTAGTAGCAACGATATACCATGGATGGAATTCGCATCCGAACAGCGCGCATGAACCACAATTGAAACGCAAGCGGTATCAAGGACGGAACTCATCAAAATTTTACCACTTGAAATTCAAATAGCAGAACCAATCCATCCATAGAACCCGATGCTACCACTACCATCAGTAATGGGCGAGAAAGGAAGCAAGGAGCAGATTTGGGGGAGCGTACCGACGTAATGCGAGAACCTCTCGAGCTCCTGGACGCGGCTGGAGGCGGACACCAGCATCCGCGGCGCCAGCAGCTCCGCCGCGGAGCCCGTCGCCTCGTCCCTCATGCCGCCGCCGCCGCCGCCCCGCTCCTTACCCCTCCTATCCTCTCCCACCCGGCAGGCGGGCAGGCGAGCGGCGTTCAGGGCTCAGGAGGCCGCGGCGGTCGATCGCGACGCCAGGCGAGGTGACGACGCGGGGCGCAGGTCGCTCAGGATCATGCCCCGCCGGTGTCGGGCAAAATGGGTTCTGCCGCCGGCCGGGGCGCCAATCGTTCCGCGAGATAGGGCGGGCGACAGTGGCGTGGGCCAGTACCGCACCGCACGGAATCCATGTTGGAGTTTCCAAATTCACTCCAGGATATAGGCCAGGTTTCTGACGGAGCGAAGCGAAGGTCCGTTGCCGGAGGCTTGGGCCGGAGCGTAGCGGAGTCTGAAGCCGGCCCATCGGGTCTCGCCCCTGTGTTCAGGGGGGGTTGCGGAGGGCGGAGCCCCCCGCGGTACGGTACGGTATATACACCCTTGCTAGGGTTTCATGTAGACTTGATTCTCTTGTAAGCCGCCATAGGCGTGTAATCCAAAACTCTTGAGATAGTGAGATTGTTGCTGGCTGGTGCCCGTGGTTTTTCCCCTTCACATCGGAGGGGTTTTCCACGTTAAATCGTGTGTCTCCTCTGTGGCTTGATTCTTTACTTCATATTCTTATACGTCGTTCATAACAAGTGGTACCAGAGCTTTGGTTGCTGTTAGGGTTCATGACGACGTCGATGAAGTTCGATCTTCCGCTGCTGAACTACGACACGCGGTTCTCGCTATGGCAAGTCAAGATGCGGGGGATTCTGGCGCAGACTCATGACTATGATGAGGCGCTGGATAGTTTCGGAAAGAGGAAGGCCAAGTGGACTCCAGAAGAGATCCGCAAGGATCAGAAGGCGCTCGCCCTAATTCAGTTGCATCTTCATAATGATATTTTGCAGGAGTGTCTGAAAGAGAAAACTGCTGCAGAACTATGGCTGAAACTGGAATCGATCTGTATGTCCAAGGATCTAACCAGTAAGATGCAGATGAAGATGAAGCTGTTCACCCTGAAGATGAAGGAGGAGGATTCAGTGATTAGCCACATCGCTGAATTCAAGAAGATCGTCGCCGACCTAGTGTCGATGGAGGTGAAGTATGATGATGAGGACTTAGGTCTTTTGCTGCTATGTTCTTTGCCAAATTTGTATGCAAATTTTCGTGACACCATACTTTTGAGTCGTGATGAACTAACCCTAAAGGAAGTTTATGAGGCTCTCCAGTCTAGGGAGAAGATGAGAGGCATGGTGCAGAATGACGGGACGTCGTCCTCCAAGGGCGATGCTTTGCATGTGAGAGGCAGAACTGAAAACAGATCCTTCAATGATGGCAATGATGGTAGAAAGAACTACGAAAGGAGAGGCCGTTCAAAGTCCAAGCCGCATGGTAATAAAAAGTTCTGTGTTTATTGCAAGCTGACAAATCATAATGTTGAGGATTGCAGAAAAGTACAGAATAAGGAGAAGAGGAAAAACAAGTTGGCTGGTAAGGTCTCTGTTGCTGCTGCTGCGTCTGATGATGATTCTGGAGATTGTCTGGTAGTATTTGCTGGTTGTGTTGCTGGTCATGATGAATGGATTCTCGATTCCGCATGTTCATTTCATATTTGCACTAACAGAAATTGGTTTAGCTCATATAAGCCTGTGCAGAAAGGGGATGTTGTGCGGATGGGAGATGATAACTCGTGTGACATTATAGGGATTGGATCAGTTCAGATCAAGACTGATGATGGCATGACACGCACGCTGAAAAACGTCAGGTATATACCAGGGATGTCCAGAAATCTTATCTCATTGAGCACGCTTGATGCAGAAGGTTACAAATATTCCGGTTCAGATGGCGTTCTGAAGGTATCAAAAGGTTCTCTTGTTTGCTTGAAAGGTGATCTTAATTCTGCAAAGTTATATGTCCTTAGAGGGTGTACTTTACCTGGTTCTGATTCCGCTGTTGCTGCTGTTACTAATGATGAACCTAGTAAAACTAACCTTTGGCATATGCGTTTGGGACATATGAGTCACCATGGTATGGCAGAATTGATGAAGAGAAATCTGCTGGATGGCTGCACTTCGAGTAAAATAAAGTTTTGTGAGCATTGTATTTTCGGAAAGCATAAAAGGGTACATTTCAACACTTCTGTTCACACCACTAAAGGTACTCTTGATTATGTTCATGCTGATTTATGGGGTCCTTCCCGTAAGTCCTCACTTGGTGGTGCTCGTTACATGCTTACAATTATTGATGATTACTCTAGAAGGGTTTGGCCTTATTTTCTGAAACAGAAAGATGATACTTTTGCTGCTTTTAAGGACTGGAAAGTAATGATAGAAAGGCAAACTGAAAGGAAGGTAAAATTGCTTCGTACTAATAATGGTGGAGAATTTTATTCGCGTGAATTTAATGATTATTGCAGATTGGAAGGCATTATTAGGCATCACACCATACCCCATACTCCACAACAGAATGGTGTGGCCAAACGCATGAACAGAACCATCATATCCAAGGCCCGTTGCATGCTGTCTAATGCCAGGATGAGCAAGCATTTTTGGGCTAAAGCTGCTAATACTGCCTGTTACTCGATAAACAGGTCGCCTTCTATTCCACTAAATAAAAGAACTCCCATTGAGGTATGGTCTGGTACGCCTGCTGATTATTCACAGTTGAAAGTTTTTGGATGCACTGCTTATGCTCATGTTGATAATGGAAAATTAGAGCCTAGAGCTGTTAAGTGTCTTTTCCTTGGTTATAGTTCAGGAGTCAAAGGCTATAAATTGTGGAATCCTAAAACAGGAAAGACTTTTATGAGCAGGAGTGTTATTTTCAATGAATCTGTGATGTTTACTGACAGTTTGCCCTCAGATCATATTCCAGAAAAAGAGCTGCAGCGTATGCGCATGCAGGTGGAGCATGTTGATGATGATACAGGTGTGCAGGTGGAGCCTGTTGATGAGCATGGTGACCATGATAATGATGTTGCTGAGGATGATGCTCATGATGATGTTCAGCAAACTCCTCCTATTTTACAGTTAGAGGAGAATTTACCTATTGCTCAATGCAAGTCAAAAAGGATAATTGCACCTCCTAAGCGTCTTATTGAAGGGTGTAATTTGTCTTACTATGCTTTGAGTTGTGCTGAACAGGTGGAGAATGTTCATGAGCCAGCAACCTATAAAGAAGCTATTCGTTGTGGTGATACTGAGAATTGGATTTCTGCTATGCATGAGGAGATGCAGTCTCTTGAGAAGAACAGTACATGGGAGATTGTACCTTTGCCTAAGAATAAGAAGACCATCAGCTGTAAATGGATCTTCAAGAGAAAGGAGGGTTTATCTCCAAGCGAGCCTCCAAAGTATAAGGCAAGGTTAGTTGCTAAAGGCTACAGTCAAATTCCGAGTGTTGACTACAATAATGTGTTCTCTCCAGTGGTAAAATACAGTTCAATTCATACTTTCCTTAGTATTGTTGCTTCACATGATCTTGAGCTTGAGCAGTTAGATGTGAAGACTGTGTTTTTGCATGGAGAGCTTGAGGAGGACATATACATGGACCAACCAGAAGGGTTCATAGTGCCTGGCAAGAAAAAATATGTGTGCAAGTTAAAGAGATCCTTGTATGGTTTGAAACAGTCCCCTCGTTAGTGGAACAAGAGGTTTGATTCATTTATGTTAGCACACAGTTTTAAAAGATCTAAGTATGATAGCTGTGTTTACATCAAGCATGTTAATGGATCACCTATATATTTGCTGTTATATGTTGATGATATGCTGATTGCTGCCAAGAGTAAGATTGAAATCACTAAGTTAAAGAAGCTATTGAGTAGTGGTTTTGATATGAAAGATCTTGGTAGTGCTAAGAAAATTCTTGGTATGGAAATTAGTAGAGACAGAAAATCTGGTTTGCTATTTCTTAATTAACAAAATTATATCAAGAAAGTTCTTCAGCGTTTCAACATGTAAAATGCTAAGGTTGTTAGTACCCCTATTGCACCTCACTTTAAGTTGTCAGCTGCTCAATGTCTTAGTACAGATGCAGAGATTGAATACATATCAAGGGTTCCTTATTCTAGTGCTGTTGGGTCTTTGATGTATGCCATGGTTTGCTCTCGTCCAGATTTGTCATATGCTATGAGTCTTGTTAGTAGATATATGTCTAATCCTGGCAAAGAACATTGGAGGACAGTTCAGTGGATTTTCAGGTACCTCAGAGGCACAGCAGATTCCTGTTTAAAGTTTGGAAGAACTGATAAGGGTCTTATTGGCTATGTGGATTCTGATTATGCTGCTGATCTGGACAGGCGAAAATCACTTACAGGTTATGTGTTTACTGTTGACAGTTGTGCTGTGAGTTGGAGGGCTACTTTACAGTCAGTTGTTGCTTTGTCTACTACTGAAGCAGAATATATGGCTATTTGTGAAGCGTGCAAAGAATTAATTTGGCTGAAAGGTTTGTACGCTGAGCTTTGTGGAGTTGAATCTTGCATAAGTTTGCACTGTGACAGTCAAAGTGCAATTTACCTCACTAAAGATCAGATGTTCCATGAGAGAACTAAACATATAGATATCAAGTATCATTTTGTGCGTGATGTGATTGAAGAAGGTAAGCTGAAGGTATGCAAGATTAGTACTCATGATAATCCTGCTGATATGATGACAAAACCTGTTCCTATTACTAAGTTTGAGCTGTGCTCAAGCTTAGTTGGTTTAATTGGATAGTCCAAGAGACTATTATTGGCACCAGTGGTTTTCTATCTTTGTTATGTTCAGGATGAAGGGTTGATTTTATGATACAAGATGAATTTGTCTCAAGGTGGAGTTTGTTGGAGTTGTTCCAAATTCACTCCAGGATATAGGCCAGGTTTCTGACGGAGCGAAGCGGAGGCCCGTTGCCGGAGGCTTGGGACGGAGCGTAGCGGTACGGTACGGTATATACACCCTTGCTAGGGTTTCGTGTAGACTTGATTCTCTTGTAAGCCGCCATAGGCATGTAACCCAAAACTCTTGAGATAGTGAGATTGTTGCTGGCTGGTGCCCGTGGTTTTTCTCCTTCACATCGGAGGGGTTTTCCATGTTAAATCGTGTGTCTCCTCTGTGGCTTGATTCTTTACTTCATATTCTTATACGTCGTTCATAACAATCCAGTCCACGGCCACGGCGCGCGGGGGCGGTGACGGCTGTGGACTGCACGGCGCGCGGGGTTGTCGCGGAAAAGTAGGCGATGAGCGCTGCGCGAGCCGAGGCGAAAGTGGTGGGGGGATGAGGCGCCGGGCGTGGACAACTCGGTTCGCTCGCTCTCGCTGCCTCGAGTCCGCTCACGCGCGGTGGGTGGCGAGCGGACTGGCGCTGGCGCCTGGCGGTAGCAGCAGGCCAGCAGCTCGCAAAGCGCCAAGGGTCAACGACCTGCTGTGCTGGCTGCTATCTGCTGGAGTCAGCAGCTCGGCGGTTTCAATTCAAGCGGAGGCTGGCGGTCCCGCCCCGCCCCGCCCCGCCGTACCATACCATACCATACCATACCATCCATCCACACGCTTGTCTATGGATCGGGGTGGCCACGATATCTACTGGCGGCCACCGCGCCGGAATGATGGGCGTATCCGTGTATGAATGAATGATGTTGTTGATATGCCGAGCAGCCGCGGCGCCTCATTCGTGTTGGGGACTTCGGGGTGATAGTATCGCTGGTTTGAGTGCGTGCCGGCCCGATTTTATTACGACGTTTATGGTAAAGAAGATCGTACGCTAGGATTAGGATATATGCTGTTTGTTTTCACACATGGAAAATGGGATTAGTTATTATTGATTGGTTAGTTTGAGTGCTTTTAAGTTTGAAAAAGCTTTCAGTTTTCTCTGATTAAACGAGGCAATGGGCTCTCTTTGAAACTAATGATCAAGCCATGCGTATCAGCCATAATAGAGTGTTTTTCTCTCACAACAAAACAGCATCAGCTGGTTTATAAGCCACAGAAACGATCAAGCGGACGGAATGATAGTCCCCGCGCTTACCAATCTGAACCCTCACGTACCAATCTGAGTGAATTGAGTGAAGTGGTGTACGTTATCAAATGCCAAGAGATTAATGTCCCTCACCCAAATATTTTCACATAAAGCATGTTGCACGGTTATGTTCTTCCCCTTATTGATTTCAAAAATCAAGGGTGCTTCGACCTTTGGGCATTCACCATTCCACCAGGCTGAGTGCTAAATGGATGCTTTTGCTTTATTGTCAATTGTGATCTTTGTGGCCATCTCAAAACAAGGCTTGTTGTCAGAAGTCCAATCTAGCCACAACCATCTAATTCTGAGTGTTCTAGAAAAACGTTGAAGATCGAGAATTCCTAGCCCACCAAGCTTGGTGGGGCAATGAGGTCGCTTCCATACAATTTTGCATTTTTCACTTGTGCTGTGTATGCGTCTCGTCTATAGAAAATGCCGTCTATGAGAATCTAGGTCAGTGATGATGCCCTTAGGCAGTGACGAAGGGAGGGAGGCGCTGAGGGGGCCTGACACCCCCAACATGCCGATGTCTCCACAATGCTCCCTCCTCAATTAGCTAGTTAATCATTCGATTAACAAGATGATGCTTATTAGTGCTTTAATTACTTGTTCTTCTTCCGTAATAATCTAGGATAGTCTTCGTATTGTCTTTTTATTTCTTTTGTTCTATACAATTCTATATCTAGTTAACAAATATAATTAGTGTTTTTCTTGTTTGTTATTGATCTCCACTTGCATCTTATTTAGTACTAGTCTTTATGTTTTTTTCTCATCTCCTTCGTTTCTATTTTTACCGTGATAATTTTCGGGCCTAAGAATTAGATTGATTGGGTGCAAGTTAGAGACCTTGTGCTAAATAAATTTTGTTCCCTTTTTCTGTGTAATATTCACCGGAATTTTAGCTTTTATGTGTATCCTAAAATAAATTTTTATTTAGATATTACTTACATACACTTTATCATGTATGATCCCCCATGTTTAAATCCTAGCTCCGCCCCTATCCTTAGGCGGCATAAGGGAAGTGAGAAGAATTGGCAGTGAAGAAAGGACCGAAGAAAACGAATTGGCTGTGAAGAAATGACCGAATTAACGAGTGTTTCGGTCGGCTTGGGTGAGCAACTTCCTGTGCCAACTAGAAAGACAAGGGCGCAGCGTTGCCGCGCCACCCTTTTGTTGGCTTGTTTGGACATTGAAACCTGTATATCATGTTTTGCTCTTAGTTTTTTTTCAAATGCACCTGTATATCTTTTTTTTACAACAGCACCTGTATATCTTTGTTCTTATGCTCTTAGTTAATGTACTTTTAAAGTGTCTAATTTAGATCCTGATTGTAATTAAGTAGCATTGTTATGTAGTCAATAGATTGATAAAGGAGAAATAGTCTTCTCTAGTTCCGGTTACTTCTTTTGCTGCAGTTGCCTGCTTGTGAGTTTTCTGGAGGCTCAACATAGATGATTTTGAAACCTGGGTTCTTCATCTTCACATGCTTTCTGATACATCTTGTATACCTGTTGATCCTGAGATATTCTAGGTCTTATATCATGTTAGATTACACGCATTCAAGTTCATAATTTGAGATTATACATGGCAAAGTTGAAACAGAAGCTCAGAGTTTGACTGATATATCTGACATAAAAGAATGCCAAATTGGCCTTGACACTGAACGAAAGCTGTAGAGTACTGCAGCTTATGAATTTCCAAAGGAAATGCATTGCAACTCTTCAATGTATATAGTTAAAGCAAAAATAGATAGAAGAGTTCAGTGGTTTAGATGGAAGAAATGTTTGACAGCACAAGTGCATACCAGATAACCAAGGTTCCCAACGAAGCTACATTACCAAAATCAAATTCAGTTGGAATCTAAGGAATGGGAAAGTAGCATTGCTACTTATTGGAGAATGAAGAGATAAATTAGAGCAGCTTGTGGATGAATATCTTTGTATCCATCGATTCGAATGAATAAGACAGATATGATTTTGAATAAAATAGGGAAAGATCACTCACGATGACTCATTGAAATTACAAGTGAACCAGAGATGGTATTGCTTATTTTTATGAGTCATAGCTTGTCATAACAATTACATGGATTTCCTCAGAAACAGTTACAATGATGTAATGAACAGCTCAAGTTCAAAAAAAATGTGGAATGAACTCGCTCAATGTGTTCCTGGATAAGTTCCTAAAAAAGAAAAAAAGATTAAGAAATAGTCATTAAGCTCTATACTATTATGTGGGCAAGGACAAAAGCTGTAAAATTGAAAAGTTGTTTCCAAGTTGGCCTTTTAGGTTTAGTCTGTTTGTACAGTAAAACTGTGAAGAATTATCTGATAGCTTCAATTAATCTAATTGGAGAGATCTAATCAGATCTATCGCATAGGGAGTGGGGTTGAAACCAACAATGATATAAACGTCTATAACTAATCAAATGAAATTTAGAAATGCCCTTCTAAACTTACAATTTGGTGGAAGTGACATTGTAAGTTTAGAAGGACGTACCCTCTCTGCACTGGGTGCGTCCTTCTAAACTTACAATGTCACTTCCACCAAATCGCAAAATTCTAAAAGGATGTATCTGTAACACCCTAGGTGTTATCCTTGCATAAATTGACTTGCATTGCATGAGCATGAGCATCAAGCATTCATATTTAAGCTTTTACAAGTGAAACATTTGATTGAAACATATGCAACATTGCTTGTTATTGTATGTTTCAGCATGAAGTGCACTATTTAAACAATCAGCTGAACCCAATCCTTGATGGGGAAGAAGATGGTCCAAATATGGAGGAAGATGAGGACGAGGAAGAGAAAGAAGTGGAGCCTGAGGAAGGAGAGGATCCTATCTCTGACCTCGATAGTGATCATGATGAGGATTAGATCACTTAGTACTTAGTAGAAGTGCTTAATGTATCTTCGCTGTTTATGTAATGGACCTGTAGTTTGAATTTGGTGTTGGTGATTGGGCTATCATGTAATATTATTATTTGCATGACTATCGCACGTTTGGTTAAACGCTAATGCAAATGCCAATTGATTTATCAGAGATCATGATTTGAATATTAACGTGCTATGAGCCCGATAAGTGATCAAATTGAGGGTGTCATATTGCAAGAATGAATTATTATGCCTCTATTTTTATTGTATGAATTTGAGATTTATCTCCAGTAATTTTAGTTTGGCATGATTATAAATTCATCTGCAATCTTTTGACATCAACCAATAATCGCTTATTGTTGCAACTTCACAGATGACTTGCACCTATGTAGGAGCTAGTAGCAGCCATGATGGCAATGGTGATGACTTACCACCACCGCCGCCGCCATCCGCTCAGGAGTTCTTTGCCCAATTCTTGGAGAGCCAAAGGACAATGGAGGAAGCTCTACGCCTCATCGCGTAGAACACCGCTCGTGGTCACCCACAGCAATAAGGGTCCGAGCCAAATCAGTATAGTACATTCAAGGAATTTCTAGATATAAAGCCTCCTATCTTCAAGGTGGCAGAGGAACCACTATAGGTGGACGAGTGGCTCAACACCATTGAGCAGAAGTTTCGTCTACTAAGGGTCACTGAGCATCTAAAGGCTGAGTATGCTTCCCACCAGTTGTAGGGACCAGCGGGGATCTGGTGGACACATTTCTTGTCCTCTCTACCTGCTAATGCGCGAGTAACATGGGAGCAGTTCAAGTTGGCTTTTCGGGGACATCACATTCCCCTAGGCCTAATGCGCATGAAGATGGCTAAATTTATGAGGATCACATAGGGGACAAAGACCCTCACAGAATATATGCACGCATTCAACAACCTATCTAGGTATGCTCTAGGTTTTATTGATACCGAGGAGAAGATAGAGAGCTTCAAGTGGGGTCTAGGCACAAACCTGATGAAGACCATGGCCAATTCCAAGTGCACCACTTACAACGAGTTTATTAGTGATGCTTTGACCCAGGAAAACCACAATAACATGCATGCGACATCTAAGGGCCACAAGAGGGCAATTGAGGCAGGTGCCTCTGGATCTTCACAGTCCAGAGCTCCTATAACAGCTAGGCCACAGTTTTGTCCACCCGCACCCAAGTTTAGGCCTCCACCCCCAAAAGCTCAGAACGGTAGGCCTCAGAAATCATTCCATAAGGCATTCACTATTGCCTTACCCAAAGGAAATGGTGATCAGGGAAGCTCCACCGGACCAAGGAGTAATCAACCCTATTTTAACTGCAATCAAGTGGGGCATTAGGCCAAAGAATGCCCCCACCCAAAGAAGAATGGCAACCAGAATCAAAACAATCAGAGGTAGGCGAACACAAGGGTATGTCCTGGATACGTGCATTATACAACTGTTGAGGAAGTGCCCGCGGGAGAAGTTGTCACGGCTGGTATGTTTCTTGTCAACAAGCATCCGGCTATTATTTTATTTGATTCGAGAGCTTCTCATTCATTTATGAGTCAAGCATTTGCATCTAGACATGATTAAAAAATAATTGAAGTAAGCAAGGGTGGTTATAATATAAGTTCAGCATGGGCTACTATTTCTACAAATAAGATAGTCAAAAATGTGCTCATCTCTATACAAGGGAGGGAGTACATAATGGATTTGATAATATTGCCCGGGTTATCAATAAGTGTAATCTTAGGCATGAATTGGATGAAGGATCATAGTGTCCTCATTGACACTAGCACTCGTACTGTTATGTTGAGAGAACCCAAGGGAGGGAATGCTTTTCTAGTACCACTCTCCCAAAATTTTGAACTCCAACATTTAGCTTGTACTATCCAAACCACTACCCTTTGTGATATCCCCGTGGTTTGTGAGTTTTCAGATGTATTTCTAGAGGAGTTACCAGGTTTACCACCTGATAGGGATGTGGAATTTAAGATTAAGTTAGTGCCAGGTACGACACCTATCTCAAGAAGGCCGTATAGAATGCCACCAAATGAGTTAGCAGAACTTAAGATTCAGTTACAGGATCTGTTGGACACGGGTCTTATTCAACCTAGTTCATCTCCATGGGGCTGTCCAGCATTGTTTATGAAAAAGAAGGACAAGTTCTTGAGAATGTGTGTAGATTATAGACCACTCAATGCTGTGACCATCAAGAACAAATACCCGTTGCCTCGCATTGACATCTTGTTTGATCAGTTAGCAAAAGCAAAGGTATTCTTCAAGATTGACTTGAGATTAGGCTACCATCAGATAAAGATCAGGCCAGAGGACATACCTAAAACTGCTTTCTCTACTAGGTATGGCTTATATGAGTATTTGGTTATGTCTTTTGGACTAACAAATGCTCCTGCCTACTTCATGTACCTGATGAATTCGGTATTCATGCCCGAGCTTGACAAGTTCATGGTCGTGTTTATCGATGATATATTGATTTATTCGGAGAACGAGGCAGATCATACAGAACATCTGAAGATTGTTCTATCTAGATTGAGGGAGCATAAGCTATATGCAAAATTTAGCAAGTGTGAATTTTGGTTGAGCAAAGTACCTTTCTTAGATCATATCTTATCAAATGATGGAATCTCTGTAGACCCATCAAAAGTACAAGAGGTCATGGATTGGAAGGCCCCGACTTCGGTTCATGAAGTTCGGAGTTTTCTAGGGTTAGGAGGATATTATCGTTGTTTTATTCTAGATTTCTCAAAGATAGCTAAGCCCATGACCAGACTACTTTAGAAAGATGAGAAGTACAAATAGACACCAGAATGTGAAGTAGCTTTTCACACCCTCAGAACTCTGTTAACTACAACGCCTGTTTTAGCACAACCTGACATTAAGAAGCCTTTTGATGTATTTTGTGATACATCAGGTATAGGTTTAGGGTGTGTGCTTATGCAAGAAGGAAGAGTTATTGCATATGCTTCTCGGCAGTTGAGAAAGCATAAAGTCAACTACCCCACACATGATTTAGAACTTGCAGTAGTTGTTTATGCATTAAAGATATGGAGACATTATTTGTTGGGCAATATATGCCATATCTATACTGACCACAAAAGTCTCAAGTATATCTTTACCCAACCAGAGCTGAACATGAGACAGCGAAGATGGCTAGAGCTGATAAAGGACTACAATTTAGAAGTGCATTACCATCCGGGGAAAGCCAATGTAGTAGCCGATGCACTTAATTGGAAATCTCATTGTAACACTGTGGAAGCATTGTTGGAAGATGGCTTCAATTTGTTACATTTTGTTGTACTGCACAATATCAGTATCAGTTGTTCACTTGAGAGCAAAATCATAGAGATGTAGCAGATAGATGTAGGTATAACTCACATCAAGAGAAAAATGCAAGAGCAAGAAACCAAATATTTCAGATTAGATGAAAAGGGTGTACTATGGTTTGAGGACCGACTTGTGGTACCGAAAGACCGTGAGCTTAGAAATCAAATTCTAGAGGAAGCTCATTCGTCCAAATTGTTTATCCATTCGGGTAGTAGTAAGATGTACCAAGATTTGAAAATCCATTTTTGGTGGACTAAGATGAAGAAAGAGATCACAGCCTATGTCGCTAGGTGCGACAACTATAGCAGAGTAAAAGCTGTTCATATGAAATCTGTCGGATTACTCCAACCATTGCCTGTTCTAGGTTGGAAATGGGAAGAAATCAATATGGACTTTATCACAGTCCTTCCAATGACACCACAACGTCACGATTCTATATGGGTCATTGTAGATCGTCTCACCAAGTCAGCACATTTTATACCCGTGAACACAAGGTATATAGTTGGGAAATACGCTGAGATGTATGTTTCTCAGATTGTGAGGCTGCATGGAGTACCCAGGACCATAATCTCAGACCGAGGACCACAGTTCGTAGCTTGTTTCTGGGAACACTTGCACTAGGCTGTGGGAACTAAGCTAATCAGAAGTTTGGCATACCATCCATAGACTTCCAGACAGACAGAGCGAGTGAACCAAATCTTAGAAGATTTGCTAAGAGCTTGTGTTATATCTTCTAAGGGTTCGTGGGAGAAATGGTTACCTTTAGCTGAGTTCTCCTACAACAACAGTTATCAAGCAAGCATCAAGATGGCTCCATTTGAAGCCTTGTATGGCAGAAAATGTAGAACTCTGTTGAATTGGATTGAGCCCGGTGAAAGGAGATACTTTGGTATTGACTTTGTCAATGAAGCTAAAGAGCAAGTGCGTATTATCCAACAGTATATGAAGGCAGCTCAATCTAGACAAAAGAGTTATGCTGATAAAAGAAGAAGACCACTGACTTTTGAAGTAGGTGACTATGTATACTTGAAAGTATCATCCATGAAAGGGGTGAAGAGATTTGGAATGAAAAAGAAGCTTGCGCCTAGATATGTAGGGCCATACCAGATTTTGGAACGGAAAGGAAATGTTGCTTATAGGTTACAACTTCCACCAGAGATGAGTGCAATATTTGATGTCTTCCATGTTTCTCAGTTGAAAAAATGTCTTCGTGTACCGAAAGAAACTATTGCACCCACCAACATAAAGCTTCAATCGGATTTGACCTATGAAGAAAAAACAATTCGAGTGTTAGAAGAGATGGAAAGAGTAACACGGAGTAAGATCATTAAGTTCTATAAGGTGGTGTGGAACAATCACAGTGAACAAGATGCTATGTGAGAACGAGAGGATTATTTACGAGAGGTTTATCCCGCCTTTTTCCAAGAATGGTAGGTCTTGCAAATCTTGATATGAGATTTTTATAAGGGGAGGGGATGTAACACCCTAGGTGTTATCCTTGCATAAATTGACTTGCATTGCATGAGCATGAGCATCAAGCATTCATATTTAAGCTTTTACAAGTGAAACATTTGATTGAAACATATGCAACATTGCTTGTTATTGTATGTTTCTTTGTATATATGCATATGTTCATGAGTGAATACATGTAAATGGTTTATGTGAGTCACTAAAACATATTAGCTACACTTAGGTTAACAAATGGAACATTGTTCATGAAAGTCACATTTTATGATCAAGTACTTAAGTGATGTTATGTGTTGACCTGGATAGCCCTATGTGTGACCAATGCATGAAATGAGTGTGTGACCTTACAAATAGCTTAAACATGTTTAGAAGATCATGATGAACAACTTTGGTATTCATGGTTAGGGGTAATTTGGTCACTAAGCCAAAGTTTAAGTGTATACCATCATTTGAATGTAGCATGTTTGACCAAGTTTGAACTATGTGATAGAGACCTTGCATGGAGGTGGTCACTAAAGCAAAGTTGTAGTATTTGGCAAGAGCATCAACTTTTATTTTTGGGTCATTCACTAGTTTAGCTCCTAACATGCTTGAATTAGGCTCACAAAAATCAAGTCATTGTTTTCAACACTTAGCGAAATATTCTAAGTCTTATGCTCTGACAGTGCTGACAGGCGTCATCTTGAGATGATATAACTTGAGTTTGGTTGAGATTCAAGGCTTGAGTTCTAAACAAGATTTGGAGCTGGTATGTAGGGCTACGACTTTGGTATAGATTGTGTGCGCTAATTCGTCATGGATTCGAAGATCGAGCTTCACGAAATCGTGCTGTCAGGCGTTTGATCGGGCATTGACGAACTGAATCACCCATTCTTTGGTGGTCGACCGTCATAGAGCATGCGCGCCACGTGGACGCGAGCATGGCCATGCGTCGCCAGCGTCCTACCCTATGCGGCTATGTTGGGCCAGAGCATGCCTTATCAGCCCCAACGCTCGCCCGCACTGCCCCGTGCTTCCATTTGCGTTTCTGGCTTCCTTCTTTGCCTTAGCGCAGCCACCGTAGTAGCCGCCATCGCCACTGCCATCGTAGCTACTCCGCCGAGCTCGCCAGCGCTCATCGCTGCCCCATTCTCCAATCAACCGCGCTTGCAGCTCCACCTCACCCTTCTCCACCGTTTCCACCTTGCAGCGCCTGCAATCGTGCCTTAGGTAAGCCATCGTTCGCGTTGTGCCACCGCGGGTATGCCTTCGTTGGAGCTCCGTCATGGCCACTATCGTGGCCATGTTCTGTCGGAGCACCTCCAACCGCCTAGGTTGCTTAGTCACAGTCACATGGTCGCTGTGGTTCTGTAGAGCGCTTCGCCTGGCTTCATTGTGGTCGAAGACGGTCGGCACACCATAGAGCAGCACCGCCATGCCACCATGGCCGACGATGAGCCCGCTCCGCCACACCTGCACGGCCACCACCTAGACCATCCGACGTGGTTTGAGTAGTAGGTCATGTTGGTGCCCTTGGCTTCGCTGGAAAGCTCATCGGCGATGAGCCATGGCCAACCCATGTCAAAGCAGCGCCGCTGCCCTGCTTTGTTTCACTAACTTGTAGGGCCAACTGACCAGTGGGTCCCCATTGTCAGTGACACAGTTCAGAAAGCTAGTGCATTTATTTCCTGTTTTATGTACATCTTTGAAAATAGATAAGTTGAGCTATGTAGATTCAAAAATTGTGAACCAAATTTTGTAGTGTTCCTTAGGAAGTGTAGTATTTATGAAAAATATGATATTAGCATGTTGTAGGGTCGAGATGGCGGACTAGAGGGGGGTGAATAGTCTTTTCTAAAATTAATCACGTTGGCTAACCGAAACAAGTGCGGAATTAAAACGATCGGTCTAGCCAAGACTACACCCCCTCTATCTATGTTCTCTAGCACCTTTCAAAGATACTAATCAAGCAACAAAGGTGTTGGGCTAGCTAGGGCTCACCTAACCAATTCTAGGAGCAAGGTCATACAAACCTATGCCACTAGTACTTTAAGCAACAAGGGAGCTCCTACACATGCTAGTAAGCAAAAGCACAAAGCCACCTAATGCTCACTAGCAATGCTCAATAACAATACAACCAATGCCAAATTAGAAAGCGCAAATACTTAGCTACACAAACTAAGCAAAGTGACTAACAAGGTTACATAAACCAAATTAGCCACGTAAGAGAGCTACTTCTATGCCACATAAGCAAGAAGGTAACTAGTAAGCTACACAAGCTAACTAATTACAAGAGCAACTACACAAGCACAATGTATATGAAAGTAATTATAAGCTTGTGTAACGAGGATGCAAACCAACGGGAAGAACAAGGTTGACACGGTAATTTTTCTCCCGAGGTTCACGTGCTTGCCAACACGCTAGTCCCCTTTGTGTCGACCGCTCACTTGGTGGTTCAGCGGCTAATTGGCATCACCCGCCAAGCCCGCACGTCGGGCACCGCAAGAACCTACCCCAAAAGTGAGGGTAGCTCAATGACACGCTCAACTAGAGTTGCTCTTCACGGCTCCCGTAGGGCGAGCACAATGCCCCTCACAAAGCTCTTCTCCGGAGCACCGCACAAGCTTCTTGCGGGCTTCAACGGAGACCACCACCAAGCTGTCTAGGAGGTGGCAACCTCCAAGAGTAACAAGCACCACCGGCTTGTAACTCGATCACCTAGTGCCACTCGATGCAACCTCATGATGCAATCACACTAGAATCGCTCTCTCACACAATTGAATAATTACTATCAAGTATATGTGAGATGGAGGGCTCCCAAGCATTACTACATAAGCCACCAATCCTCTTCATATCATCATGTGATCATATTGGTTCATCGATCTTGACATCACTTGCTTTTCACCGTTGCCTTCGTCCATCGGCGCCAAGTCTTGCTTAAGCTTCACCGCCACGCGGTCCATCGCTCCAAAACCTCCGACTTGCCCTTCAAGCTTGCAACCGGTCCATTAAGCCAAGTCTTGTCTTGATCTTCTCCACCTTGATCACATGACTCAATGTCATGTCTCATGTGCAATGAGCTCCTTCATCATCACATGTGTGAGCTTTGCAACATCTCCAAGCCATTTTCACCTTCATAGCATATGTTGCTCACACATATGTACCTGTGTATTTCACATAAACACAATTAGTCCACCTAGGTTGTTACTCAATTACCAAAACCACACAAGGATCTTTCAATCTCCCTCTTTTTGGTAATTGATGACAACTCTACAAAGATATGGAAATTAAGCTCTTTTGGATTTATGTTGCTTTCCCAAGCAATTTTACCATGTGAAAATGATTTTGGACAAGTACCACAAACCCGAGATGGTAGTATTAGCTCCCCCTACATATGTGCTAGATTATTTGATTTGAAGGTCGTACATATGCATAGATTAAAATTGTGGGAGAGTAATTACTACAAAATGATGCTAAGGTGTATAGAATAAACCTTTGAAGCGTGTACCAATTAGAGTTGCACCTTTAAGTTTATCCTTAGCACCATGGTTAGCTAGATATCACTTGGAAATAAAAGCACTAGATACCTTGTGAGATCAACATTAAAAGCAAGGTACTAGCATTACTTGAAAAGCATACCAAGTGTCTAGCTATCATCCTATGCATGCTAGTTGTCAAATCATCATTCAAGTTCTACAACTAGCATACACCACACAAGCATGCATATTAAATTTGAAAGCTTATGCAATGCAAGCAAGCACATGAATACGCACATATCAAATGCAATTAATCAAAGTTCATGAGCTTGCTCCCCCTACTTGTATGCTTCTCTTATCCAAGAATTTTGATCCATCTCTTTTCTTCAATGTTGCTCCCTCTTTGTCCATGTCCATATCTAATCTCTACTTCTTTGAGCTTTTATATCTCATCTCTCCCCCTTGTACAATCTCAATCTCAAAGCTTTCATATCTTTGTACAATCTCTCCCCCTTTATCATCAATTTCCATAAAAGGTGTGCTTCTCATTGATGCAAAGGTATGCATTTGGGGTAGATGGTTGAGGCTTGAATCTTGCATTTTTTATGGACATCACTTGTTTGTTGGAATGACACCACTTGTAGATACCACTTGTAACTTGTACCCCTTGTATCTTGTGTAGGGCTTCTTGAGATACCACACATAGGATCTTTGATCTTAATATCAATTTGTGGGACACCTCCCCCTATGTGATAGCATGGGTCATCCATTTGATACACTTGAGCTCTTGTAGGTGAGGGATGCATTCTTCATTTGATGATCACTTAAAGTTGAGGATCACTTGTGGAACCATTTTCTTGCATGATTGATATTATGTGTAGATGTGATATCACTTGAAAGAATCTTCTAGTATGGAACCACTTGTTGGATTTTCTAATATAAACCATTTCTTGAACATTTGCTATCTTCATGAGTACCACTTATAGGATATTACTTGTGAGTTGATCTAGACATCATTTGTAGATTCTTGATAAAATACTTGAGTCTAGATACCATTTGAAGCAAACAAACTAGATATCCATTTGCATTGTTGTCTTGTGCTTGTACTCTTATCACTATCATGGGCTTCTATGATTAACTTGAACTAAATTGATTTGCCTAAGCTTCCAAATCTGGTTTGAATCAATGACAAGCTTCTTCACACCTCTTGCAAGGGTTATCTTGACAATGTTGTACTTGTCACTTGTTAGCAATCCAAATTGAGTTAAGTACTTGGGTTCACTAGCTCATGAACAAATTCATGTATTAACCACTAGATCAAGTAATCATTCAAACAATAGTGGTAGGCTATGAATTTAAGCATTTCATTTGTTATGCATGATCCTATGAAGAATGTACTATATGTACTAACCGCATACTAGTAAGGGATGAAATGATCATGCATATTACAATGATACCTTTGCTATGTTGGAGTAGAGGATAGTCACATAGATTCCAATTTATTACTCTAATAGAAATGTGAAGTCTCATTATAAGCTTGGTGAAGACCAATAGATACCATATTGAATTCCATTCTTCACCCATATGAAATACCACTTATGATCAAGTGCATTTTCTTGTTGTGGTTGGCTTGCTTTATCTTTTAATCTTTGCTTGCATGAGAGCATCAATTTGAGAGTACTACATGAAATATCATGACTAGCTCTCTTTTGGGTGTTGATTGCTTTTCTTGATCAACCCTTTTGATTGCTTCAACTAAGCATCTCAAATGTTCCTCGGATCACCACTTCCATGTTAGCCTTCCAAGTACCACACTTGGTTCACCTACACATAGGTGGCAAGCCTCTACACTAGGGAGAAGTGACCTCTCTCCAAGAACCATTCTTGACACTCACTTGAAATAACTTGATTGATTGATCCAAGTGATGGACTTAACTTGATGAGTAACCTTGAATCCTTCTTTAAGTCCTTCTCTTTCTACTTGTTTAAGTCCTTTTCTTTCTACCAAGTGATCTCCAATCATATCTAGAACTTAACTATATCTTCAACTTGAGTTTGATCTTGATCTTCATCTTGAGTATCAAATGTGTGCAAAGTACACTCCATAATCAAATAGCCTTGTACTCTTTTCTTGTCATGCTTATAGATCCTCTCAAAACCTAACTTAGGTGCCTCAATTACTTATAAACATGTTTCCAACTTGAGAACCTTTCAATCAAAGTGACTCTAGATCAATCCAATATTTGTCACTTTTCTGACAGATTTTGTACCCTTCAAAGAAATAAGCATATTTCCCAAAGCACAAATCCAAATACCACAAAATTTGGTGGAGGTGTGCATTACTAAGTTATCTAGCAGCTGTAAAAATTTGAGCTTCATTTAACTTCTAGATTGCTACTAGATTTCAATTCTTCCACCACTGCTACATGCTAAAAACTGCTGCACTATAGCTGACAAGAACCACTCCAAAACCAAAGCATTTCTTATCCAATTTTTATGAAATTTCTACAGCATCTTATACCATAAGTCTAGAGAATGTACACCAATTTTCATGCCAATCGAATAAGTTTTAATTACTCAAACATGGCTAAGATCATAGCTCACTTAGATTTTCAATATAGGACATATTTCAATCACTTGAGCTATACTTCATCAAATATGAATCAAACTTGAAACTAACTCGTTTGAATACTTTCATAAGATATAAATCAATTCAATCCACTTACTAAATATCATCTTATGAACTTATCCAACATAAATCAATCCAAACTTGACTACTAATCAATTATCCATTCAATCATCTCAAGCAACATTGCATATTTATCCAATTCAATCAACTCATATGCACCCAAATGAAATGATCAACAAGAGATATACCTTGGTTAGCTCATGATCATCCAACTAGCAAGCTTCAACTCAATTATTTGTAAGTCATCAAATATATCCAATGAATCACCAACGACTTGAATTATAGCACTTGTATGTTGATAGTACTTGGACTTCACTCAATTTTCACTTGGCATTGGGTTTGGATGCGCACTAGGCTTCATATCTTGACTCATCATATGATGATCAATATGAAATCAATTGAATCAAGTCTCCAATGCCGATGGTACCTACAAACAATTATCTACTTTTTGATGGTACCCAAATAAGTTTGGGTCCTCTCAAGTTAGGAGCAACATACTTAGGCATAGCCTTAGTATGAATAGCGGGATGTTTTGCAATTGCAACCAATGAGGTACCATTGCTATCCTTCCTAAGCATAGAATCATCATCAATTGAAATAGGCTTAGGAGTGTTACCTAGGGGACATGAATGTGCCATGTGTCCCCTTTCCCGGCATGAGTAGCACTTTCTCTTTGATTGAGCCTTCTCTTCCTTACTCATGTGGTGCTTCTCATTGCCTTACCTCTCATGAATTGCTTGAGCCTTCTTCTCAAGCTTGGTAGGACACTTAGAGGCAAAGTGTCCCATATTTCCACACTTGAAGCATTTGATGTGAGCATAATCTTTCTTCTTATCTTCATTCTTGCTCATCATCTTGGCATCTTGAGTTTGCATCGGATGTCTTGCCTTTCCACCCCTTCTTGTTTTCTTCTTCTTTATCATCAAAACACCACCATCTTCATGGTTGATCTTGATTTGCTCTTGGGGTGACTTCTCTTGCTCAACTTATGGCTTTGGTTGAGACTTCACTTGTTGCTTCACCAATTGCTTGGTTGGGCATATTGAGGTAAGATGACCCCAAGTGCGGCACTTGAAGCACTTCACATGCCTTAGCCTCTCTTCTTCTTTCTTCAACTTGAGCTTTTCTTCATTGGAGCAACTATTTGCAAGATGTCCCACTTCATGGCACTTGAAGCACATAAAATGAGAGAGCTTCTCTTGTTCTTGCTTCTTCATCTCTCTTTCATATCTTCTCTTGCCCCATCTTTTGCCCTTGATCTTGCTCTTGTTGAAGCCAATGACACTTATGTCATTACGACTTTCTTGATAATTGACTTTGCTAGTCTTGAAGCTGACTCCACTCTTATCACCAAAGTTTCTTTGAGTCTTCAACATATGCTCAAAGGTGACTGAGAGTTGTAGCACCTCTCTAACTTGTTGCTTAATTTCTTCACTTGTTCATTTAGCTCATTGTTCTCCTTCAAAAGGTTAGTCTCACAAGACATATAAGTAGAACAAGCATCTATATGTGAAGAGCATAGCATATCTAATAAATCATCACAAGAGGTGGATACATGCTTCTTGTCTACATCACAAGGGTTAGCAATAATATGTGATTGATCAATTGACCCATGTGATGAACTCTCATTATTTTTAAGTTTCTTGGTAAACATTTTAATAAGAGAAGCATGCTGTTCTAATAATTCATCATGAGATATAAGTAGTGTCTCATGATTCAATTTAAGATCATCATGTGAAGATTTATAAGCATCAAGTAAGTCTTTATGTTCTTCATAAGAGTTCTTTAGAAATGAGTTTTCATTTTCTAATTTCAATGTTTTAGCTTTCTCATTTTCTAAAGATATGGCCATGCTAGCAAGTCTACTAACAAGCTCATCATATGAATCAACATGATTAACTACATTATCATTTGATACCTTGGTGTCACCTTGTGACATGAGACAATGTGGTGTGGTTGGAGTGCATGTAGTAGCATCTTCATCATGGCTTGAGCATGAACCATCATTACCATCAAGTGTGCATGGGGTAGCATCATCACTTGCAACACTTGTGGCATCATCATCAACCTTGTCAAGTGAACTTGTAGTTAATCGATTGTCATCATCATCACTTGACCATGAGGTGGAGCAATCTTCCATAATCACCAAATTATGGTTATGCTCAACACACTCATGCGCCTCCTTCTTTGGTTCATCCTCCTTCTTGAATTTACCATCATCCCATGTGGAGGAGTCACCGTAAAAGGCTTGGAGTGCTAGCCACATATCATGAGCACTCTCCAAGTCCCACACACATCTAAAAATATCATCATGTATAGCACACGTTAGATAATAAAGAGCACGATGATCAAGTTGTAAGCAATCCTCTTGTGCTTGGGTGAGGTTATCCTTATCCAAGGCATCATAAGAAAAAACAACAACAATGATCCACCATGCCTTGGGACCCAATTCACAGAAATGATCAAGCATATGATGTTTCCACCATGCATAGTGTGTGCCATAAAAAATGTGTGTGTCACAAACAACTTCTAGCCCAAAGTTCGCCATCCTCTTAGGTCGGTGAAGACCATAAATGAGAGACCAGGCTCTGATACCACCTATAGGGTCGAGATGGCGGACTAGAGGGGGGTAAATAGTCTTTTCTAAAATTAATCGCGTTGGCTAACCGAAACAAGTGCAGAATTAAAACGATCGGTCTAGCCAAGACTACACCCATCTATCTATGTTCTCTAGCACCTTCCAAAGATACTAATCAAGCAACAAAGGTGCCGGGCTAGCTAGGGCTCACCTAACCAATTCTAGGAGCAAGGTCACATAAATCTATGCCACTAGTACTTTAAGCAACAAGGGAGCTTCTACACATGCTAGTAAGCAAAAGCATAAAGCCACCTAATGCTCACTAGCAATGCTCAATAACAATGCAACCAATACCAAATTAGAGAGCGCAAATACTTAGCTACATAAACTAAGCAAAGTGACTAACAAGGTTACACAAACCAAATTAGCCATGCAAGAAAGCTACTTCTATGCCACATAAGCAAGAAGGTAACTAGTAAGTTACATAAGCTAACTAATTATAAGAGCAACTACACATGCACAATATATATGAAAGTAATTACAAGCTTGTGTAACGAGGATGCAAACCAACGGGAAGAACAAAGTTGACACAGTGATTTTTCTTTCGAGGTTCATGTGTTTGCCAACACGCTAGTCCCCTTTGTGTCGACCGCTCACTTGGTGGTTCGGCGGCTAATTGGCATCACCCGCCAAGCCCGCACGTCGGGCACCACAAGAACCTACCCCGAAAGTGAGGGTAGCTCAATAACATGCTTAACTAGAGTTGCTCTTCGTGGCTCCCGCAGGGCGAGCACAATGCCCCTCACAAAGCTCTTCTCCGGAGCACCGCACAAGCTTCTTGCGGGCTTCGATGGAGACCACCACCAAGCCGTCTAGGAGGTGGCAATCTCCAAGAGTAACAAGTACCACCAGCTTGTAACTCGATCACCTAATACCACTCGATGCAACCTCACGATGCAATCGCACTAGAATCGCTCTCTCACACAATCGAATGATCACTATTAAGTATATGTGAGATGGAGGGCTCCCAAGCACTACTACATAAGCCACCAAGGCTCTAGTGTGCTCAGCTGCCGGCCCAAGGCCGACCATAGCTTCTATTTATAAACCCATGAACAAATAGAGCCGTTACCCCTTCACTGGGCAAAAGTCAGGACGACCGGATGCTCTAGTCCTACTGACCGGACACAGCACCGAACGCACCGGTCGTGAATACCGGACGTATCCGGTCACCATACCGGACGTGTCCAGTAGCTACCTGACCGCCACGTGTCCTACCGTTGCCTCCAATGGCTCTCTGATATGTCCGATCGGACGCACTGTTCGAAATGATCGGACGTAGAGCCGCTGTGTCCGGTCGAGTCCAGTAAGCCTCCAGGGCCGATCGGACACGTCAGTTAGAAACTGACCGGACGCTGAGCCTCAGCGTTCGGTCGAGTACAGTAAGCACCTACGGACGACCGGATACGTCCGGTCACTCCGGACTGGACACGGCCAGCGTTCGATCAACTGTCTCACCGAACACCGATTTTGCTGATTCACACCGGATGCATCCGGTCGCTGAGTTCATCGTTAATACTGGACGCGTCCAGTCACTCTGTGACCAGCGCGACTAACTCCTTTTCACCTCTAACTTCTTCACCCTTGCTCAAATGTGCTAACCACCAAGTGTATCACCTTGTGCACATGTGTTAGCATATTTTCACAAACATTTTCAAGGGATTAGCCACTCAACTTGCCACGCCACTCAATCCTAGCGACGATGTAAAGTTAGATCACTCGAGTGGCACTAGATGACCGATATGCAAACAAGTTTGCCCCTCTTGATATTACGGCCATCTATCCTAAACCCGGTCATCAACTTCTCTACACACCTATGACCAGTGAAATGAAATGCCCTAGATTATACCTTTGCCTTGCGCATTCCATTCCATCTCCTCCAATGTTGATGCAACACATGCACCAATATGATCAACAATGATATGATCCTCTTCATATCATCACGTGATCATATTGGTTCATCGATCTTGACATCACTTGCTTTTCACCGTTGCCTTCGTCCATCGGCGCCAAGTCTTGCTTAAGCTTCACCGTCACGCGGTCCATCGCTCCAAAGCCTCTGACTTGCCCTTCACGCTTGCAACCGGTCTATTAAGCCAAGTCTTGTCTTGATCTTCTCCACCTTGATCACATGACTCAATGTCATGTCTCATGTGCAATGAGCTCCTTCATCATCACATGTGTGAGCTTTGCAACATCTCCAAGCCATTTTCACCTTCATGGCATATGTTGCTCACACATATGTACCTATAGACTAATCACCTGTGTATCTCACATAAACATAATTAGTCCACCTAGGTTGTCACTCAATTACCAAAACCACACAAGGACCTTTCACATGTGTAGTAGAGTTTTTGGAGGATTTAAAATGAAACTTGAAATGTGTTTTTAAATATATGTAAACTTGTTTATTTTATATCTAGAGTTCATGTGCTCCAAAAATTATAAAATTTATGTGGTGAGCTGTTCTTGACAAGTATAAGCTCTAGTAAAAATTTGAGGGTCAGTGCATGTATGGATTTGTAGTTATAGATTTTCCTTCTATAATTAGGTGATCCTTGTATGAATTTTTATAAATTATTTATGAATCCAATATTCATGAAATTTGTTGGAGGTTGTCCTAGTACCATATGGAGGCTAAGAAAAATATAAAATCTATTGCTTGACACTTTTCACTAGGGTTTTCTATTTATGCTATTTTAATCCTTTATGCCTTGTCATTTTTACATAGGATGTTTTACTTGGTAAAATGGCATGAAACTTTTACAGTAGTCTATTGGTAGCATTAGTAAGGCACTGTAAATGTTTGAGAATTTATTATGCATATTTGGTATATGTTTATTATTTACCATAATTATTTAATTAAAATAAGAAAGGCATTGAAATAATTAGATTGTGATTAAGCATGATGTTTTCTATGGTTCTTATGATGCATAGTAACTGTTGATGTCAATGGTAAAGTTTAGAAGCCATTGGTTGTATACAAATAACTAACTATCGCTTTATCATTCAAATACAGGACAGCATGTATAGTTTTGATTGTGTGGATGATTTCATATGGATAATGGTCCCTAATGTAAAACTTGTTAATAACAAAGTTGTAGATAACTTACTAATATATCTTGTGTTAAATTTTCATTGCCATAGGACTTAAGGTTTTTGAGTTCTAGCTGTTACAAGTTTGTTGTCCGAAAGGTTTACTTTCTGGATAGATTTGATTGAATGATTTGTTTGCCCAATTTAACTCTTGAATCACAGTGAGAGTATTAAAGGAAAGTTGTAGATGATTTTATAGGCTTTCCAGAAAGTCTAAGATCATGGCATTTGGATAAGTAGAACTTTAGTTATGAGTAAAATGAGTAGCTACTGTTTTGGTGATATAGTAGATGCATTGTTGAAGTAGTTAAGTAAATAATCAAGAAGAGATATGCACATACTCAGTAGAACATGATGCACTGGTTATTACTTCAGTACCATGATGTTAAGAATACGTACAAGAATGCATTCATCATGTATCATCATATTATACTTGTTAGCATGTATGCATTCGCAATATCTTATGCCATACTCATGCATCTAGGATCGACAGAGGAGATAACATTGCTAGAGTTCAACGAAGGAGAGGAAGGGGACCAGCAGGAGATTCCTCAAGCCACAGCTCCCGAAGAAGAGGAGCAGATCCCTGAAGAGCTTCCAGAGTGCCCTGATCACCGCCCCACTTCCTTTCTGAAAGGCAAGCCCCGGAGCATTCTAAGTCTCCCAGTATTTTACAAAATATTACTTAAGTCCTTATGATTGATGCATTAGGTTATAAGAGTTGATTGGAACCATTTGATGCATATAAATTCCTTATCCAGATATATACACCTTTAACCCTATATAGGTCCAGAATCAAATATATGTTTAGCCATGCTTAGACCGGTAGAAGTCGGGTGATTTCCTGTCACCTGCGAGATATAGGTGGATACCGAAGCACGGTTGACTATATTTGCTATCATGGAAAAGAACCATGGGGTAAAAGTAAATCAAGGCCGGGCGGAGTCTATGTGTAGGTTGACTCATGTGATTCCGTCTGTGCCGATTAAGGACTGTACCGTTATTGGCGCTTCTGACAAGATTAAACGCATGCCTATCACTTAGCTGGCCAGATAACTCGTTTCGACCGCAAAGCCGAGTAGCTCAACTCAGGCCAGGTCTCGTTCTGTTGTGCGCTCCTTGCGGGGAGCCAGACTAAGCCCAAGGGCAGGCTAGGCCTGAACGTCCTGGCATTCGGTGTCCCCGATTGTGCGGCATGGTACGAACCCGCGAAATATGGACATGAGTTGTACCAAAGGTGACCTAAGGTGACCGTTGATCTGGTCTGCCTGGGTTTGTGTTAGGAATAAATTCTCCGCTGGTTGAAAACGATTCGAATCGCCATTTCTCCCGGATAGTGAGAAACTTGGCTAGTCCCAACATCGTATTAATTGTACTATGGAATATGATGGTTCGAATGAACATGGAATTATAATACCTGCTATGGTTACTATTGTATGCTATTAAAATGATATACCACATAATTAGCACAGGATAGTTGCTAATTTAGAGATGGATAGTCATAATTAACTTGATAACAGAATTATAATTGTATAAGTTAGTTAATTGCTTTTTATGCAAAATATTGTTAAGCTACATCCATTTATATAGCCTTGCATGATCCTTGGAGTCATTTTATTTCTGGTTTATGACGGGTAAGTCTAGCTGAGTATGTTCTCGTACTCAGGGTTTATTTCCCATTATTGCATATGGCACTATTTATCATGGTTATTGCAAGAGTTGCTTCTATCCCGCTGTGGATGAGGAGTAAGCCTTGGGCATGCTTCTTTATTAATCCTTCTACATGCTTTTGTGGACTGTGATCGTATATTGGCACTATATTAAACTATGTTGGAAACTTTACTTTTAAACTTAATTTGCTTCCGCTTTTATCTATTAAACTTGGTTTGTAATAACTTTGTTTCATACTCTGATGATGGAAATGTATCTGTGAACTTTATGTAATATGTGACATGTATGTTGAATCATGTACGATCTTGGTTGTTGTAAATCGTTTATCGAGACCCGTCGTGGTACTCGACGGACTACCGGGTTTATATGGGTTCAAGTATGACAGTGCAACCGCTTGTGGGCTGCCATTGTACTTGTACTCTTATAAATTGATTGGTTCTGCGACAGCATCCACTTAAATAATGTCATCACACATCAGAAGAACAAGAGCTACTTAATTGATCTCATTTGCAACTGATTTAACCTTCCAATTTCTGGTGGTATGGGCCCAACTAATCTTGATATGCAAGAATCCTAAATGAAGGTATAGTAGGATATTTTTGCTAATTTGATAGAAGATATTCAAATGTCATGCTCTAATAATATTTGAGAAATGCTATTCTATATCAAAAAAACTAAATTACTAATGCAAAAAACTCTGGATGGCTATAAAATATTAAGCAATTCACAAAGAACTAAGATAACTTGAAGGGGAAATCTCATTTCAGAATATGCATTTGATATTTTTAAAAAACAGTAGCAGACGAAATATCTATTAGAAGTTTATAACATAGGCTATGAGAAGGTTTCTCTTGCCTGTAGCGTTGCTAAAGGAGCAGAAGGTCAAATTTGTATTGCAAAATAGATCACCTGGACAGTGATGGTAGAATCTCAGTCCAAGGTGACTTTTGAGTATACAAAAGCTGGTAATGTTTGTCCGTGAAGCTTAGCCCACAGAAATCAAACACATTAGGCATGACAATATCTCTAATTAAGACTAAAGACTCAGGAAGAGTTTTGCTATTATCTAGTATCCTTCCAACATTGATGAGTTTCACAGAATTGTCGGTTCAAAACCTGCTATACTTTGTCATCACTAAATGTAAACAAGGGTTCACTGCACAGAATCAATAGTGTTTGCTTGTGGAATTGCCAATAGATATGATATATAGAAAATGCTCATGCTTCTAAATAGCGTGTTCCACTGGTTGGGAAGGAAGCATCATGGTCCTGCATTTCCACAGCTCCGTCAAACTAGGAGAATGGCGCGCAACGGCCTTCATATCAGCAATGTTTTCTCTGAAAACAGGTTGCCAAGTATCATAAAATCCTGGAGTTCAGGTTGCTGCACCAAATGGCAAAGTAATGCCTAGTGAGTCTGCCATGCCTAACATGTGTGTATTCCATCTAAGGACAAATCTTAACTTCTGATTTCAGACTACTAGGAGTACAATGCTATGGCATCGCAGCCCTGTTGGTCTTATAATCTCTAAAGATTGAGGAATTTATCTTCTATTAAATCTGATAATCTGATATGAATTATGCATACTCTGAATGAATAACTCGTTAAGATGTGTTGCAAAATAGAAATTACTTGATGTCATAGATTTTGCAATATATAAGCAACAGTATTAATTCTAAATATAAGCCTATACCTTATGAGTCTTGAGAGATAATTATCATATAATATTTGTTTTTGCAATTGTGCAGTTGGAGATGTAGTATTCAAAGTGATGATACAGGTTAACAATATACATAGGAGGAAAAGATAGTGGCGAGCTCATGTTAAGAAATTACAATTAAATACACCATTTTATCTATGTGTAGAATCTCAGTTTTTTTTTCAAAAGGAGCTTGGATTTGATGAGTTCTTACATAGATAATTAAATTATCTAACTTCTACCATTCACCTGTTTCATAAAAAAGCACGCAGAGAGGCTTGGCTGGTTGCTTTAGCTCTGCTTCCTGGGCAGTGCCTGGGCGCCATGGCTGCTTGCTCGAAGAATGCCGGCCTCCGCATGGATCTGCAAGCTGGCACCTAACATCCCCTTCCAAGGCAGCCACGAGCAGCCACAACCGCTGTAGAGATGCAGTTTGTCGGAGGGCTGATGGAGGTAGTGGTTGCAGCTGGAGCAAAGGGGTGACGCGGAGTCTTGTCAGGCGCACGGGGCCGCAAGAGACCGCGCGCGGAGACGGTGTTTCGTTTTCGTGGAGGGACATGCCGTCGCGGAGGCCGTGGAGGCGCCCGCGCCAAGCTCGAGCGTGAAGCGATGGGAGGGGGCAAGGGGCTATGTCGAGTTGGGGAGGGGGATGAGAGGAGCGGCCGATGGCCGAGGGTGGAGGACGGGGCCGATTCATGGGCATAGCATGGTGGACCGGCTGACCGGCAGGAAGCGCCGAAGGGAGAGGCGGCGGCGGCGGCAACGTGACTACAGGCGGGGATGGGTGAGGCAGATGGAGAAAAGGGAGGAGAATTCGAGACGGGGAGAGAGCGAGAGGAGCTGACAGATCCAAAGAAACCAGACACGTGGCAAAATAATAGGCTAGAGTTGTTGGTGCAGATTTCGTCTTGTAAAAAGATGTGCAAGGCTGGAAGCAAGCTACCTTATGACTAAAAATAAAGAGAGTATGACTTTTCGAATCCTAACACGTCTTATAAAAAAAGATAGTACCTGATAATACTTGGTCGACAAATTATATGAGCAGCGACAACATGGTCGAAATCATCATCGCAAGTCAGTGTCTCCTCCGCAACTACAACTAGAATCGAGCCAGAGCATTGCTCCCTCGATTAAAAAACTTAGGTCGCTTTTGGTTTAGTGCCCAAGTTTTTTTTCTTCTAATTTTAACCAAGTTTAAATAGAAAAAAAATCAACATTTACAACATTAGATTGGCTTCCAATAAATCCAGCTTAAAATGTCTAAACAATATACTTATTTTATATTGTAGACATTCATACATTCTTTTTGTCAGAGTTAAATAAATTTGACTTGGACAAAACTAAAACGACTTACACCCTTCACTTTGCAAATATTTTCCATTTTAAACGACACGTCCCCAAAACTCAGCTTGGACCACTATTTATGGCTAGAATATAGAAGAACATCCTAACAATTTTATGTTTTTATGAAAATGCTTCTGAAGACAAATCATTGTATATGAATTTATAGTTTTTAGATAAATATTTAAAAGATATTTGAGATTGCAGATTTAGAACTTTCACCCAGATCTTCCAAAACGTCATTATTTTGCAAACCAGAAATTATTTTTTGGACAGGGTACTCACTTGTTTAGCAGGAG
The DNA here is from genome assembly GCF_019320115.1 of Miscanthus floridulus. Taxonomy (NCBI): domain Eukaryota; kingdom Viridiplantae; phylum Streptophyta; class Magnoliopsida; order Poales; family Poaceae; genus Miscanthus; species Miscanthus floridulus. The sequence continues at coordinate 90,479,689 of NC_089596.1, read as the reverse complement.
CACTGAGAGCAGCCGGTTAGGTTGCACCATCCCTACAAAACTCATCGGATTAGCTAACCTTCATACGGTTCCCTTCTCCCACAGGCCACCGCCAAATTTAGCTTCGAAATTTAAGAACGTTGGGACAGAGTTTAACCAGAAAAGCACTCAAATTAGCCTAAATCAAGGCACAGACTTTACAGGATGTATCTCTTTTCTTTCCCTTTTAAAACTTAAAACTTTTAATTACATGGACACATCAGCTCAGGCCCGAAACCATCTGTGACAACAAACATTATTCCGACTGTATGATTGTATACAGGCTCTCGCATTACCAGCGCCCGTTGGCATGGCGGCGCCACAAGGAGACTCCGTTCACCCCACTTCCCAGATTGGGGTAGTCCCCCACCTGGGGGTGGTATCCATTTGCGTTAACCCCAAGGCTCACCCGATGGACTAGCAGAGCCATTCAGCCATGGCTTTGAAGCACTCACGTCAGACAGGCCATTAGAAGTAACTATCCAACGAGGGAAACTGCCGCTCCCTCAACCCATTGACAGCATTTATGTCATAAGCCCCCGAGAATCCACCATCGTACTTGGTTGAATTGAACCAAGCGGGGCTTCTAACAGAAGCCACTTCCATATCTGACAAGTTTCCTCTTGGCGAAAACGGCAGGCCAAACGCGTTGTAATCTTGACGAAATGACTCTGGTATACTGCCGTTGATCTGGTCCTCCTCAAGCAAATCGTTTATGATGTCAAGGTGTGGAAATTCTTCTGCCACTGGCCCCTGTGGTTGGTGCCAGACATGACTGGCCGGTGTCTCGGTTTGGAACTGCCTAGCTTGCAGTCCTGCATGCATGCTGAACTTTTCTGTTCCTCTGCTGCATGCTTGCTGATAAGTATCGTCCCTCCGAGATTGGTCATATGCTTGACTGTTGGTCATTTGTTGATAAGGAGCGTGATCCCTCCAGAGATGCATATCAACATTACTGTCACCTTTCCACTGCTGCCAGCTGTCATGTGCTTCTAACTTACCAGACCCAGACCTGAATCCATGCCTAGCTGACGACTGATCAGATCTTCCAGCAGGAGGCATCATGACTGCCGTACTTGATGCATATGCTGATAGAGGCTGTGAAGGAGCAGTATCTTGACCCAGAGAAGAAGACTGATATGCAAGGCTTGCAGAGGTTGTAGCCAGACCAGTCTTACCAACTATTGCATTTCCGTAGGTCTGTGGAGTATAAGATGGGGCAGAAAAGGAAGGATCATTTACTGACCTTCTCCCAGCTGCTTCACTCATCGGGCGGGAAAGCAATGTGGACGTTTGAATATGTGAAGCAGCTGGTGCAGTTGATCTTGGTGTTGGTAACACAGGAGCACTTGAAGGCCTCGATGCTGCAGCAACCTCCAAAACTGAGCTGACTGTGACCTTCCTAGAAGTAGTTGCCCCTTGAGCTTCAGAATTAGTAGCCGGAGATATATGTGTCTGTTCTGAAGAAGGCAGAGCAGCTTTATCAACTTGTGATAATCTTGGGGGGGCTGGAATAAACCTATCAATTTGCAGAGACCTTGAAGGAACAGGCGCATCTTTAGCACCTGATAGTGATTTTGGCGGCAGCTGGAGGGGCTTTGTCAACTGGTGGAGATTTGGGAGGAATTGGAGTTGCTTTATCAATGGCTGGAGATTTTGGGAGAACTGGAGTTGCTTTGTCAATGACTGGAGATTGAGGGCGAACTGGAGTTGCTTTGTCAACTGCTGGAGATTGAGGGCGAACTAGAGTTGCTTTGTCAACTGCTGGAGATTGAGAACGAACTGGAGTTGCTTTGTCAACTGCTGGAGATTTGGGACGAATTGGAGTTGCTTTGTCAACTGCTGGAGATTTGGGACGAACTGGAGTTGCTTTGTCAACTGCAGGAGATTTGGGACGGACCAGAGTTGCTTTGTTTACTGACGAAGATTTTGGAGGAACTGGAGTAGCTTTATCAGCCAAAGGTAGCTTCGAGGGAACTGGCGTTGCTTTATCAGCCGAAGGCAGTTTAGGAGGAACTGGAGCAGCTCTATTGATTCGTGGTGATTTAGAAGGAAGAGGGGCATCTTTATCCATATCAGCTGCATGTAATTTCGAGCAAGGAGATGCCATGGTGACTTTCATTTTCAAACTTGATGCATTATCTTTGTTTGAAACTGGGCCCACTTTTGTTGTGGCGGGAGAAGGCACAGATTCATTGTTTGCAGTGGCTGGTATGCCTGAAACAGATTCCTCCAGGACAGGGTTGACCACAGAGGCATCCTTATCTGGTGTTCCATTAACTTTAAGATCAACTGTATCTTCTGAGGAATGCATAGGGCTTTCTGGAACATCAGGTGGCTTATCCAAAGAATTAGATGAGTCGGAAGATTCTTCTGCCTTCGCTTTTGCGTCCCTAGCTTCAAAATGAGCTTTGAGAAGTTTCTGCCCCTCAATGTTTTTCTGAAAAAAAATGCAAAAACAAAACATAGTTACAGAAACGAATCGGTTGACATTTACTATGAATGAAGTAAACACTGAGCATTCCTTATGTAAGCTGGAAAATAAGAACCCGTCAGCACATCCATTCGAGTGACTGGTACATGTGTTTCACAGGGAAAAAGGGGTTGCATTGTCATACCAATCCATTGACATAACCAGTCACCAACAGTACAGGACAAAAACGTAAGGAAAAAATCTGTCAGGTTTTGCATCAAGATATTATGATTGTCTCCAGTTCATGAATCAATCAAGAGATAATATTATTCACCATTAAAATATGATGAAAAGAAAATTTTATCACCTAGAAGGAACTAGGTGGCATGGTGAATAAGAAGAAATAAGCACCCAAATTCGAGTCAAAGAGGACTCAAACCTTGGGTGTTGAGAGTGTACATCCAAACCTCCCAACAAATGAGTTAGGCTCAATTTCTTAAAAACATAATGATACACAGAAGGAACTATCTATCAATGATTGAAGGATAAATACACAGCTTTCCTGTGCATTTGAGAAAATTCGAAGGATAAAGGTCTTGAACCAGTGATCACAACATCCTATGTCCTCTACCATGAGACAACATGGGTGCCAAGTATAATTATCACGCCCTTTGATTCCAAATATAGGTTCATTAGAGTATCAACATGGTCTTAATATGGCACTCTGACTGATGATATCATAAAGAACATATTGTTTCAAATAGAAAGGAGTTAAATAATGTTGAAGCGTCTTTCATGATGAATCTAGCAGCATTAACCATGGCAAATCAAAATCTATATGAACTTTTAGCTACTGATGGTCAAAGTTAAGAAATGTTGACTTGCAACAAACATAAAGGGACTTTTTGGAATATGAGGGCATGTTTAAAATATGCTCACATACAAAACCAACAGTCATAATTCAGATCCTTCAGTTGTTATACGCAGAAAATGTAGTAGCCAAACTATAAATTTCATGACAAAACAAAGACAGCTTTTTTGAAATACTAAATTCACCTCGTGCAGACGCTGCCCTAGCTTACGAAGTTTATCTCTCAAGGTAAGTAGAACAGTATCCTGCTCCAGTTTTGGAGCTGTGCAGCAGCCAGAACTATTGCGGCCTGAACCACCAGTAACACTAGAGGTGGAGGGAAGACCATCACCTTCTTCGGCAAAGTCAATAACGCTTAAGCCCTTGTTACGCTGATTTTTCCCTCTGCACACAAGTCTAGCTGGAGCAAATGCCAATCTTACAAGAAAGTGATGCACACATGTTTTCAAGTGTTCACTAACCTATTTGGCATGTCTGACCCATCTGACGAACCTTCTTCCAAGGCATCAACCTTTGCTATCACTTCCACCTTAGCTGGTAAGCCATCACAATTATCAATGGCAGTTTCATCACGAAGCCTTTCCAGAATTTTAACCTCACATTTCTCATCTCTTTCCTTGTCTTTAGCCTTACGGTTGTTCTTCTTTTGCTTGGTCTGAAAAACAAACCAAGTTTACAATGAAAAGGACAATACAAGAGCGATAGAGGCATCAAGTTAACTAGAACTAAGGGTAAAGAACAAGAAATCTTGAACAAGTTTTCTTCAGTAACAAGATAGGCAACCAACCCTGCTGAAACTGCAAAACCTCAGACGTAACTCATTTTTTCAAGTCACGCATCATTATACCAAATCCAATTAAATCGATAAGGGACACAGAGAAGAACTATAGATTCTAACTCGCAAATATTCTTGACTGAGAACTATTCCAGAAACCGACAACTACAGAGCCATTTCTAAATGTGCCATTGATAAACTTTAACATAACATGGTTCAACATAAGAAACTGAGAAGAAAACCAATGCATGTAAGGAACTAGTACCTGCTTTTTCTTGGCACGCTTGTCCTTTTCATTTGCACCACCACCACGCTTCCCCTTCATCTGATGTTCAAGAAGCCCAGCCTCCTCCTCCTCACGAATAAGTTCTTCTTGCCTTTTCAAAGCAACAGCTTCTTGGTATGCAACTTCAATTCCACTAACAAAACAAAATATAAGAAGCAAAAGAAAATGTATTTTAGCCTCTTCTGAGTTTGATAGTCGGCATGTGCAGTCACAAAATATAGTTGGTGAACATTTATCAGCCATATATTTTTTAAAATGGTCATAATAAATTAAGCTGAGAGAGCCTTCATATTTAGATTTATAGTAGTAGTATTTCCACAACTCTATCCAACTAATAATCACCACAAAATTTGGGCTGACTGGGTCACGGGTCGGGAACAGGGACGTGGGGCACAGCCGCACAGGTGTCTAGAAAAACAAGTCGAAGGGGTTAGATTGGATTGAGTGATCCCAAGTAATCTAGGTTGATGACCTGGTTCGATGAGCTTTGATATGCCACGTATGAATCGTTACAGAAGATCAGCACAAAATAATTAAAATACAAAAGAGCAAGAAAAGGTAAATCAGGCTGTGTACGGTGTTCCATTCAGCCTGGCTCGATGCGGTACACAATATGGATATGCAACCCACCACCATGTCAGCTGTAACTGCTACTGTCACCGGTGTGGTGCAAATGCTATACACCACCAGTGGTCGGGTGTCCCTCTTCGATGCTGAGTGCCTCTCACATCTAAGCACTCCATACAGACAATGTTTTCAAGTCGTCCGATTAATCACGATTACTCGTCCTAATCGGTCCCTGGTGTTCGATTAGGTCTGACTCGATTAGCTCGACCAGAAAGCTGGTCGTCCGATTAGTCGTCCGACTAGGACAGGGACGACCAATTTGGTTACTCTGTTTTTGGGCCTGTTTAACTAGACGGACATGTGGGCTACTGGGCTTGCAGTTTGGCTTGTTAGGGTTAGAATGTTTAGCAAAAAGGATTGTTAGCCTTTGTTGCGCTGCATCTGGATGCGAGCGTAGTTGGAGTGATTTTTCTGCTGTAAGTGCTAGTGTACTACTGCTGAGTAATTAAGTATGGTAGTAATATCGATATGTGATTCTGCATTATATTTTGTGTAGGTCCATACAAAAAAGAGAAACCGATTAGAGCACAAAAGGTTAAATAAGTTGGTATATGTCAGTTACAACCGCAAGATAGAAAACAGATTTAAAAAAATTAGAGAGCTGGGTTCCAAAGGAAAGAGATGCAATCCACTCTTGCTTGATGAATTTCATTGGGAAAATGAATGGGTCAATGAAAATTGTGAACCAGAACCAGTTCACGAAGGTGGTGGCGATGCTATGACTTGGGCTGTTGTGGATGAGGCTATTGGTGCAACTCAGGGTCTAGAGGGACGTAACTTGCCTAGGGCTGCTGCTACTCGTGCTGCTGTTGCTGCCCCTGTGAGGCGTACTTATGCTTGGAACAGGAAGCGTCCAAGGAACACAGTGACTCAAGATATTGATGAAGTTGATGATGAAGACCAAGATCAGCATGTAGATTCAGCAATAGCAATGGAGGAGGATGAAGAATCTGCACCAACTGAAACTGGAGATGGACCAACTGGAGATGGAGATGGAGGCTTCAATTTTAATGTTGATTTGCTTAATTAGATGGCTAGTTGCCTACTTTTGTTGGACTGTAAAATGTCAATGTTTGTGACTCTGTGTTGAACACTTTAGCTTATGTGTACTGAACTTGTTTAGTTATGTAATATGCTGGCTGTGTGGCTGCTATGGTCTGCTTTGTGCTAACTGCTAAATGCTAGTTATTTGCTACTGCAGCAGTGCTTGCTAATGCAGCAGTGCTGCTGTTGAGCTGTGTCAAGATCAAGACTACATTAGTGTTGCTAATTATGGTCTTCTTTGGTATTTTAGGCTTCCAGCAGCAAGTCAGCAAAGAAATGGAGTTTGGGACAGGAATATGGACCTCTGGACATGGCAGAAAAGAGAAGAAAACAACTCCCACAAGTAAGTCACCAGCTAAACACTAATGTAGTCTTGATGCTTGCTTTATTCTGTATACTATATAGTATATATAGGTATATATGTCCTGATATATAGGACGACCAGGGGTCGACTAGGCTCGACTAATCGGCCTGGTCGACGACTAATCGTGATTAGTCTCCTGGTCGGTCCCATGGCGACTAGGTTTGACTGGACGACTTGAAAACATTGCCATACACACACACACACTCCCCCATTTTGTTCGTTGATACATCTCGTTGCATGTGGCAACAGGGCAGCGACCCACATTGATTTTGACCCATGGATCGGGACAACATTTTGGGTCACGGAACACGGCATCAACTACAGTCCCAGTGACTACGATCCAACCTAAGCCATTAGTTTTGCTGAACATTCAGATCAAACCATCATTTCAGTTTGTTATGTCTGGTTTTAAGGCAGTAAAGTCAGGACCAATCAGTTCCTACATGACCAAGAGAATCAATCCAATTTAAGTAATCACAAAGATTAAAATGGATACATCAATTGTTACCTAAATATATGAGATAACACAAATGTCTCTAGTATCTTCTGACCAAGCTCAGTTAGGCGCCTTTCCTCACGCTCCATAGAAACTTTGTAGACCTCGCCAGAACTTCCATCCTACGAAGACGAGCATAACAAAAAAATGATTCTATGCAACGGTGATTTCACTTCTCAAAATATAACAGAATCATGCAAGGCTATGCGCTTATACAGAACCAAAGTTCGGCTAGGCGGCGACTACGCGCGCCTAGTCGCTGGGCGAAGCCCGTCGCCGCGACTAGGGGCATAGTCGCGCATCGCGGCGCTAGGCGGCGCGTAGGCGGGCGCGGACGCGGTGCGCGAGATGAGCGCGAGCTCGAGGGCGGCCAATTTTGGCGCGCCAAATCGGAGCGCGGGAGGAATTCCCGCACGGCCACGAGACCCAGGCGCGGGAGGATTAGAAGGGAGCGCGGCGCCATTCGCTCGTCCCCGCGTAAGATTTGGTCGTCCCCGCCGCCGGTCCTCCTCGCCGGGCGAGGTCCATCCCGCCGAACGACCTCCTCCCCGTCGGTCCTGCTCCTCCCGCCGGTCCTGCTCCTCCTCTGCTCCTCCCCTGCTCGTCCCCTGCTCGTCCCCGACTCGCGCGCCGCCGGTCCTGCTCGTTGTTGACTCGCCGCCGCCGTCCTGCTCCTCCTCTGCAGCTGTGTCACTTTGTGTCTGTGTGTCTTCTTTTGTGATTTGTGAGACCTGAACTAAGAACTATGTGCTTGTGCTGTCCTTTATTTATAAATTGTGTTGTGCACTTGTATTACTGTCCTATCCACTTGTATTGTAATTACCAGCTGCTGATGTGGTGTGCTCATGGATGGGAGGCTGCTGAAATCATCCAGATAAGTCACAACTTAGTGTTTTCTCTTTTTTTTATGAACAGCTAGCTGTCTATTGACTAATTTACTAACTACTAGCTGTCAAAATGTGTTGCAGGAGCTAGGAACATGCAAGAGTAAGCCAGCTAGGAATCAGATATGTCTACTGGCCCTCTTTTTATACTTACTGTGACTCATATATAGTAGTTATATACATATATATAGTTATATACATAATATATATATAATTTATGGCTATATTGCCAAAACGCCTAGGAAAACACCTAGGAGCGCCTAGGACCGAGTACTCTCGACTAGGCGCTAGGCAATGGGTCAGCGCCTAGATTCCGCCTAGCGCCTAGCTGAACTTTGTACAGAACATAGCAAGTAGTCAATACCATGCGATGAAAACAAGCTAACTGTTGACCAACCTACCAAGATAGTTTAGAGAACATACTAATTGCATGCTCAAATATTTGTTTGTATAAACAGAACATATCTCAGCAAATGTCATATGCTAGGCTGTTCTGACTGGAAATGGAACACCTCTCTTTCAACAAGGGACAAGCCTATGAGTAACAACACGCAAGGTATTTGTGTATGTGATGAGAGTAATAGTAAACACAGTTATTAACTTGTTCATTAAACAGCTGTCAGAAACTAAACCAATCCAGACGAGTTCAAAAGGATTACCTGCACGTAGGCATGAGAAACTAGCAACAAAATTGTCCTAATATAATTGATTGAGATTCTAGGGCCAAGAAAACAGACACCTACTAAGATGGGCAAAACTTGAAAATAAAACCAAGATATGACATATCAAATTATATTATCCCTACCTTCATGCGGCTTTGGGAAGTTTTGTCATCCTTGGGGGCTAAAGGTTGACAAGGCAAGGGTTCTAAGGCTGCTCTCTCAAGCAAAGCTATAACATCATCAGCCAAAACAAACATGTCCATGTCAACATGGACCATAGGCGCAGGTAGTTCTTCCAAATCTGCTAATTTTGTTTTGCCTTTCTTGCCCTTCATCCGGTATTCAAGTGCCTTCAGACTCGTATACAAAGAGTCCATCACTAATGTGGAAGTAACTTCTTTCTCTACAAAGAATTGCTTCACTAACATTTTCAATATAGTGTCAGTCTTTTCCCTGGACATGCGATGCCTGGTGTTTGGGTCAATTGCTGACCAGAAAGCACGAAAACTGCAAGACCAACAAAGATTTTAATGGCAGCAAGTATACAAATTATAAAACAACAGCACGCGACACTGTCCAATTTATTATGACAGATTAATCTAGGAAAGCCAACTGTCTAACCTGGACCATTTCATTTTGTCCTCAATGAGCTTGCTTAATTTACTTCTTAGCTCCTCAACAAAACGTCGGTAGATTTGTTCCACATTTGTCATATAGATGCGGATTAATTCTCTCCGATAAGGACGATCAAGGCAACGAAAAGGTCTATCCACTTTCTCCCTTGAATGTCAAAAAGATATAGCAGTCTGATGTTAGCATGTTACAAGAATAGGTTGCCAATATAGCAAACAAACATAAATGGGCAAATTGTCCCATATACAGAAATACAGAATTAGATGAGTAAAACAATGATTTGCTCCTTTGTATAAGTTATACTGAAGGTTATACGACTGACCAAAAGAATTATAAACCGGAGCAAATGCAACATTATGTTTTTCAAGGGAATGGTCGCAGCATAATCCGCAATGGATTTGCTGGGAGCAACACAATTTCAATATATATTGGCAGTCTATTTGTAGAAATCCCATGAATCTGTGAATCAGAAGCACTATCAATCAGAGTAGATACTGATTAGCTACCTGATAACCTGAACTTGAGCTATGATTTCAAGAACATCGTCAACAAGAAAACCATCCTGAATCTTTGACAGCTCCATAAACTTTTTCCATCCCCAATCATGTTCCTTCTTCCAGAACCTATGCAAAGTATCTACAAAGCTTACTTAATTAATGCCTGAAGATAATGTCAAGATAACTATTGCGGGCACCTTCCAAGAAGAAAACAAACCAAGTTCAGCTCACCTGAGTACTTCATCTTTTTAGGATCTATATTGGCTACAGCTATAGTGAACTGTGCAAAATGACTCCATCCTGGAATAGTCAGATTAGGATCAGAAAGGTAATCTCAGTACCGCACTGGCATGTAAAAGATTGCAGCAGACACAGCATCAAACCTGGGAGAAGTTTGTCATGATTAGCAACGCAAAGGAATAATGAAAGATGATTAGAGACATCACATCCTTGAGGGTATACAAGAATATACCTGTGTAATAAATTTGGGGAAAAAAATAACAAAGGAGTCAGCATGTTAGCATACAGAATATGTACACCAGAAAATGACACAGGAGTAAAAGATACTAGACCATGAATAAAACTATATAGCTTTCTGATTCCAACAGCTTTCCACGGAGACAAAAGCCAAACCATGGGGGTATATCATATATGTCGAATGCAATGTGCTATGTTAACACTAATAGGGTATAAAACAGACCATTGCTATGTCAGGATTATTTACTACAATTCCTTGCTTCTAACTCCCACTGACCACCAACAGACCATTTGACAAAAAGAAACATATAATGTCAGCCTGTTATGCAAAAGGGCAAATGGCACATAAGGGGGAAATGTGTTTAGCATGTTCCAATCCCCAGGTTAGGTCCCAACATTTTCAATAAATATGCTGGAGAAAAGTAATCATTATCAGTAAGATATAAATGCTATTTACATACACAGTGCCACGAAAGTTGGTGCTCTTTGGGCAAGAGTAAATATATCAGCACACATTGACAACATAATGATAGGCTAGTTGTAATTGTATAAGAGTGGAGTGCAACAAAAGAAATGATACTGAGAAAAATAGCATGTTTAGCACCCATAGGTACCAACATGAAAAAAAATTGACACAATTTGAGCTCAACAAGTGCATACAGGAAATACACAGCACGCTTGAAGCAATGTCATCCATTAATTGATTGACGAAAAGATACAAGGCATACTGTGAAACACTAGCAATCATGAATGGTGCCATATCTAACGAAGTCCAAATGAAAAAGGCAGTTAGTTCATCATAGCATCTACAATGAGTGGTATATTTCATTCCTCAAGTGCCCAATTTGAAGCTAGGTTTGATACCAAGAGCAATGCTTAAGTTTATGGAAAGAAAAGGCAGAAAAGAGAAACATCAAAAAAAATGTTTTCCAAATAATTGTCATCAAGAACTTTACCATTTGAAACCACCAGCTTCAAATGGCTCACTTTTCATTTCTCTTTTCTTCTCCTTTGAGAAGTTTTCAATCCTCCAAGTGTAACGTCCAAACAATTCTGAAGGCTTGGGGCCTGTTATGGTAATTCAACAAAATGAGCTATGAACAGGACAAAACAAAACTTTAGAACTTAGGACACAACATGTATCTTTGAAAACAATTATGAGCAATAAAATGTTAAAGACTTGAATCAGGGAAAGGACCTAGATTTATCCTTGCAGCAACAGCAAATAGAGACTAAAATTAATTAGGGCACGATCAGCATGCAAAAATAGTAGGTGTTGGACAGCCAACATCGGGGACTACCACACTCTAAGCGTTGTTGCCTTTGTGATCAGGCTCAGGAGACAATCCATCATCTGCTCACATCCTGTGTTTTTGCTCACCAAGTGTGGTTCAGTCTATTGCAAAAGGTTAGTCTGCAGGACCTAACCCCACAACCTGATGACCTTCCTTTTGATGATTGGTTGGCTAGAACAAATGAGAGAGTTGATGATCATCAGGTCAAAAAAGGGCTCAATTCTATCGTTTTGGGTGCTTGGTGGATTTGGAACCATTGCAGCCTGTGTGTTCTCTATGGCACTCTTCTTAATCTAGCTGGAGTTTTGTCACTCAATAGAGAAGAACTGCATTGTGGGGATCTGGCCAGGTTCAAGGTATTTCTTATCTCGCTGCATTTGCACCAGATGGTGGCTAGTTTTCTCCTAGGTCACAGTCATGTTTTGATCCTTGTAATAGGCATGCTAGTGTAAGTGTTTTGAAGTGGGTTGGCCTGGTGTTGTACGAGTTTTAAACCCCTCTCTTCTTAATATAATGATATATGCAGCTCTCCTGTGTGATTGAGAAAAAAAGCATGGCCTTTTAGAAAAGTCCTATTGCAATTTAGTTCTTCACAAAAAGAAGTCTACATAAGTAGCATAATTATTGACATTAAGGTAAGACAGAGTGGCAGTAATCAAGGTCATGTGGAATGCTCTCAATAAAGAATGTAAGTGGACTCTTATAAAGTTTTCTTTGTTCATAGGATAATTTGTGGCAAAAAAACTCATCTGATTTATTTCAAACTCTAATGTGCATGCAATCTGAATCTGATCAGAGACAAGACTTACTCGGCATTTTGACTTGATCAGTGTCTATGTTTTTCCCATAAGCGATAGGTACCCAGTGCAGAGAGCTCCCGCTCTGTGCGGGGTCTGGGGAAGGGTGTTAGTGGCAAGCCTTACCCTCGCCTGTGCAATGCGAGGAGACAGCGACTCAAACCCGGGACCTTCCGGTCACAGGCGGTAAGACTCTACCAGCTTGCACCAGGCCCGCCCTTCCCCATAAGCGACAGGTATTAGGATAAATTGAAGCATCATACAGGTATACTATCAGTCAGGATTAGATAGCAAATGTGAGAGTCAGTAATAAGCACCATTCACTGTGGTGCCTGAAACATCAAGTCACCTCAGGTGCCTATGGCACGGCCTAAAGGACCAATGGTATGCTCCCAATGCTAGAACAGGTACCTTTTTTGGACCTTACATAACTGGAAAAATACTAAAATTTCACTTCTGATAAGACACGCGCTTATATTCCTAATAGACCAACTGCTACTCTCCCAGTGCCAACAATGGTTATTTTTCTTGGACCATGCACAACCTGAAAAACTTAAAATATGTTTCCACTTTTGAAAAATAGACCCGTACTAAGCAAGATGCCTAGAATGACCAAAAGATCTTTCTTCCATCCTCCACTCCTTAGCAGCTGCCATCACCACAACTACCTCCTTGTCCACCTCCACATCCCATTTTCCTCCTCACCAGTTCACGACCGGTAGAAATCAACGGTGTGGAGGTTTTCAAGAAGCAGTCACCACCTCTGGTTCATGGAATCTGCCGCTAACTGACCATCACCACCATCCCCCTTCTTCCACGTCTCCACCTGCACCTTGTCATCCTCCTCCCAACCAGCTGGCACATGCCCCACTCTGCCTAGCCCAATTGGTCACCAACTTGGACCACCTAGTCAATCAAACTGCCCAGACTGTCGATTGTGCTTGTGTGGCAGCACGGTTGCAGTAAACGCCTAGATGGAGGCTATTCTACCTTCTAGAACACTATCTAAAATATTGATGGTGGCTAAGCGCTACCAGTCCATTTAGCAACGGTAAGCATGGTCCGTTCTCTATTTCTTAAATTACCAGCCTCCTTGTGCGTGGGCGCAGCATGGTTGGACTACTTCTTATGTAACTGACGGACAAATCCAGCCAATCGCATAGGGCCTTCAGCTAGCATTCAATGATCAATGACTGAACAAAATGCACACTCTGCCTTACGGCTAAAAACTTTTCGACCAGAGCTTTTGTAAGATGTCAAGACTTTGGGAACAAAGCAACTATATCAACTATGTTAATCATGAGTGGATCAATGAAATTTTGGCTATGCAGAACAAAATCATTCAGCACACCAAAGTAACAGGCATTAGATCAAGTGCATTCACGCACCAGGATCATCATCATCACCGTCGCTGTCCCAGAAGGGTGGGGATGTCGAAGGGGTGTCACTGTCGGCCCGCTCGCATGACCTCCACTCAGAGAAGGACTCGCCAGAGAGACTGCGTTCACCATCCCTCATTCCAGTTGTGCTAGCAGCTGAATCATCCATTACCGCAGAACCTGCCATCCGCAAAATCCACGACCGCTCCAGACAACCTTACTTCGCAGCTGTATGCAGAACAAAATCATTACACACACCAAAGTAACACGTGAACGGATGAAAAAGAGGTGATGGACTGGAGGAAAATCAGCACCCAGCAATTCAGGAAGCACCTTTATTAAGCCCCTGGAAATTTAGCACTCGTGCCAAATAGTTTTATTATAAACTCATACTCCCCGACAAACTGGGGGTTCTGTGACCAGTGAACAGTCAAAAAATACATGTTCCGGCACTGAATTACAGAATTCAGACAGGAACTGACCTAGCAAAGGACAGGGGTGTACACATGTACACCCGATTTTTTTTGCAAACAAAAAATCGAAGTCAGTAGGCATAATACATATATACACTTGTTTTTTTTAATCAATCATACCCTTGTAGTTAGATCAGATCCGAATACAGATAGCCAAATAGCTTGAGTTAGGGTTTAGGCGCTCGGTTTCGTACAGAAGGAGGGGGGAGAAGGGTGGGCATACCTGGTAGGTCCTCGTCGCCGGCGAAGGGCCCGACGAAGACCTGGGCACCTGGCGTAAGGCGGCGGCGGTCGCCCAGTCGTCCCCACGAGAGGGAGAGAGCGCACGCGGGGCGGGGGTGAACGGGAGAAGAAAAAGCAAGGTGAACGCAGTCCCGGAACGTTTTTTCCTGGCCTAGAGCTGGAATGGTGGTGGATACCGTGGTTTGGCTCTGATGCAGGCAGCGTGTCTAAACAGTAACACACGCATCCAAACCAAATCTTACGTGACTCTGCTTCAATGCTATCTCTTCTCTAAGATGTGTTTAAGGATCGGACCTGGCCTGCATAATTGGCAAATTTGATGCAACTTCTATCGCTTCTATGGAAGCACTTTCCTAAGTAGCTGTACACCATGCTAAAAAAAATTAGCTGTACATAGAGAAAACTACTGTAGAGTAAACTAGGTTGATCGAGCTGGTATGTTTTAATCTCCTACGACTAAAAAGAATAAAAGTAAGACTATTTTTTCGTGCGACTTTTTTTAGGTCGCTCCTCATTCCTGTCCGTGCGATACCGCGTCACGCGCTCCACTCCATCCTCCCCCGCCGCCAGCCCCGCACGCCCGCAGCCTCCCTCCACGCTCGCGACCCCCTCCGTGCCGATCCATCTCCCTTCTAGATCGGCATCGCGATGGCGGCGGGGTGACACGGCTCTACGGCCCCCATGGGAGACGTCCCACCCAAAAGACGCTCACCACCCGTGGCTTTGTAAAAAGGAAGGGGTGTTCTCCACTCGCAATCCCATGGTGCGCCGCCCTCGCTCCTCCGTCCCTCTCCATAGCCCATCGCACACGCCCTCGCCACCGTCGCCGCCGATGTCGCGCCACCCCCGCTCGACCCTCGTCGCGGACTCCGACGCCGCCCAACCATCGCTGGATCTGAGGATGCCCCCACGCCCGACGTCGGCCGGATCCCAACGGGAACGTGACGACGCCTCCAAGACTGCGCAGCCATTCGGCGTCCTCCGATTGGCGCCCTACGACTCCAATAAACTGCTCAACATGGCCACGATTTTCAGCACCGGCAACCACGTCAACGCACCTTCGGTGCTGGTATGTCTCCCACTCGGTCTCTCATCTACACTGCATAGCTCCAGGATCTGATCAGGTTTGTGTTTCTCGCGCCCAGTTCCGTAGAATTTTGCAACTTCAGTACAAGTGTTCATGGTGCACCGCCACCGCCCCCTTCGGCTGCCGCTCCGATTCGCCCGGCGCCTGCTCCGCCCGCCCTGTCGGCTGGCCAGGACCGTGCGCCGCCCTCACCCAACAAGTTGCTGGACGTCGCGATCATGGCCTCGCGCCGATTGGCTGGTTCCTGGCTGATGGCAGCGGCGCTCTCTTGGCTCCTGCTCGGCTGCGTTTGCGTGCTGGGGTACCCTGACCCAGACTTGGTATGGGGAGGGGGTACCGGGGCAGCCGTCCGTGGCTTTCCTACAGTTCGCTGACTATGTGGACGAGGACGAGGGCGCCAGGAGGAGTACCTCACCGAAGCTGAGGACGCTGCCAAGTCCAAGCCATCCCTGCCCAATCCATTATTAGTCACCTGAGTCACCCCTCTTGATGAATATTAAAAAAAATGTGATATCATACTCTTCCTGTTTGTTACTCAGTGCTAGCAGGATAGTAGTAGTTGTGGTCAGAGGCTATCACCTGTTATTGATGTTAATTTCTGTATTGTTTGCTTTCTATTTCACTGCATGCTAGAACAGAGGAATTTTGCTAGAGGTTTTCGTTAGTTACTGAAAGAAATTCATTTATTTCAAACGTTTCACATTACAATTCGTTTTGTAACAGATGGTAGTACTGTCATAGTTTCGGTTCACTCACTAATCTTCTTAAAACTTTTCTGTATTGCATTTGGTATTGTGTAGAGAACTTTCACAACCATGCTATCTTCTTCAGGTGCTTCTTGTTTAATTCGGATAGCTATCCTACCTAATGCCCATATTGGTGGAAGCAACATAAGTTTCCTCGTACATTTTTTTTCTTTTGTTACTCTGAGAAGTCCCAATTTTTTTCCATCTTTTCATTTTGCATGGAGCATATATTTCAACATGGCAAATAACGTGCACCCCAAACCTTACTTGTGGATAATGTTGTGTAGTATATTACCAATCAATGCCTGTGATTGGGCAAAAACCTTAAATTTTCAACAAATAATTGAAGAATACAGTAGCATCTTTCCTCACTCTTACCTATCCCAAATGTTACGGCTGACCATATGCATGCCTAACTATGGCGAGATGCTTTATACATGATAGTACTACATTTGCGCTGCATAGACCGTGTTTTAGACACATCTTTTTTTAATTATGTTGTACAATTTGGCTAAAATTTGTTTGTTATATAATATATATCCCTTTTTTCCCTAGCGCCTTGAACATTGCCTCTTGACGTTGAGCGGTTGAGGTAGATCTTCCTAGCTAGCTCAGTTGTGCTGCTGCGTGATGTCATTAACATCGATATGGATAATCAGTTGGCTGGCAAATATAAGCATTTTCTATTCATCTGTGGCCATTTGTGCTTCCATCGGAAGCGTTGAATTTTCTGATTGCATACAAGGATTGATTTTTTGGTTTTAGAATGCACATATATATCCCTAATAGCCATCGCTCTTGTGTAGTTTGGTTTAGCAATGTCTGATGCAATTAGATCATGGATGGATACAGTTTTGCACTGTTCATCTCTAATTCAATGGACTCTGCATACGGTCGATTTTTGTCATTGCTCTATTAGAGTTGATTGCCTCGCATCCAAGAAAATGAGCTACATTCTCATATTAGTAATTCATGGGAGTTACAACATATGCAGTTTTATTTTCCTTGCTTTGTTTGTTATCTCACAGAGATCAACTGTCGATGTTTGATCATCGATAGCCGGCCACCGGGGGTATCCGGGGACAGTATGTTCGGATTTCAGTGTATGCAGAACTCGATGGTTAACGCAAGAGACAGTCGATTTATCCTGATTTAGGCCCTCGATCGCAGATCGAGTAATAGCTCTACAGTCCAGTCGGTGTTAGCTTTTGTGTTGGATTGATTATGAAGTGTTGTCTCATACAATTGTTCTGTTGAACTCTCTATCTAAGGAGCCCTGCCCTCCTTTATATAGTCAGGAGGTCAGAGTCCTAGTCGGTTTATAATGAGAATTCCTAGTAGGATTACAGAGTAACACTGCTACTAAGATTATAGGGGAAGAATCCTAGTTAGACTAGGTCTTCTTCCTTCCTTGCGGGGTATCCCGTGGGTCCCACACTGACAAGCCCTCGAGCACTTCATGGTTGAGTTCTGGAAGCCTCGTCTTGTTCCTTCAAGTCTTGTTGAGCAGGAACAAGCGTCATCCGAGTGCTTTCTTGATTGAAACCGTGTAGCGCTTCGTGAGATCTTTGTGTGGTGTGTACCTTTTTGAAAAAAGTATTCCCATACGGATGTAGCCCCCGAGCCTCTTGCTGTTTGGCACAAGGAGCTTGAGGGTCTTTTCTTGTAACCTTCCTGATTCTTCGTCGGAAAGGCTCCCCGACTTCTTTGTTGAAAAAGGGCTCTGATTTAGCTGTGTTCGGGTTCTTTTTGTCTTGTGGCTCTGAAGCCGTCTGTCTTGAAGAAGCACTCTGAGTGGTGTGCGTTTTTTTGGAGAAAAAAAGTGCACTCACTGAGTGTAGCCCCCGAGCCTCTTGCTATTTAGGAACAAAAAGTTGAAGGGATCTTGAATCTGAGTTGTTTGATAGAATTGTATACCTCTCCTTTTACAGCCCCCGAGCATATATCCGGGTTGTTTTGTTCAGGAAGAACTCGGAAGCAGGGTTTTGGCATATTCTCTGGTAGTCTGCTGTTGTCAGATGTAGTTGTATGGTAGGTGGTTGAGTGTGAATGCCTTTTGTTCACGGGTTATACTGTGTTCGGTATATTCTTCCGAATATGCCCGTCTTTGAGTATTGTTCCCTCTCGCCTAAGTCTTCCATTATTGAGTCCTGTCTTTTCACTGTGTTGTTGTTTTATTCTTTTTCGTAGGAGTTTGGGCGCAACTTTGTTGACTCGATCCCTCTTGATGTTCTCCCTATCAGTGGCGAAAACTAGGGAGAAACTTGCTAGAGCTTCCGCAACCAGTAAGTTCCCAATCTCCTACAGTGCTTCCTGGAGTTTCTTCTGGATTTGTTGATGTATATGAAGAATATGTTCCTCATCTAGTCCCCCGCGGTCCTCGTAGTGTCTCGAAGAGGGGGCGAACGGATGGGTCTTCATCTGGCCTGCCTGCTTCCAAGAAGTCTCACAAGCCAAGTACTCTTCTAGGTACTCCAGTTGTAGCTAGTATGCTCTTAGGTGAGCATATTTTATACTCTCTGTCCCTTTGTTTTCTTGTTTTTATCTTGAACCGAGTACTTTTATTCTTTTCTCAGCGGGTGCTCTGGTGGCCTTGGTTGAGACCGAGGGGGAAGAGGATGATGAAGTACCCCTCATCATGCGGCGGTGAGTTGTTTTCATATTCCCCTTCCATTGAATTTCTTCCTCTTTGTCTTGACTTTAGTCTTGATCTTTTTGAAGTAACCAGACGTTGGGTATGGGTTCTTCTGAGGCTCCCGTGCTGGCTTCTTCTGAAGCTCCGGTGTTGAGTTCTTTGGTAGCTTTGGTACCGAGTTCTTCTGTAGCTTCGGATGTCGAGTTCTTCCACGGCTCTAGCCCCGGCTTCTTCCAGGGCTCCGGTCTCAGGCTATACCGCTCTTGTCGCCAAGTGGCGGGGATGTTTTTGCCGTCAGTGGTCCCCCCTGCGAGATCTTCTTTTGGTTTTGCGAGGAAGAAGGTGGCTGGGTGAGTAGATTCTGGCTTCATCTTTTTGCTTCTGTTCTCCTTTTTTCTAGTTCTCATCGGCGACTTCTTTTATCAATTTTCAGTCATTCGTCTTCTCTCGCTTCTTCATCGACTTCTTCCTAGCCCTTCGTCGTGCCATCGAGTACCGAGCCTCAGGACTTACAGCATACTAGTTGGTGAAGTGGCTGTGGGGGCTACGAAGCTTTTCTGGCGATGGTGGCGCTGTAGACTTGGCCGCCCCGGAGGTGACCGTGGCCATTGCGTCGGGTCCTTCTGAGGGATTCGGCCTCGGCTTCCCAGGAGGTTGCTCTGGTTGTTCCTTCTTCGCCTCGGCCGGCCTCTCCTTCTCTTGCCTCTGGTGGTCCACCTTTTGCTGATGATGTGGTGCAGCAGTTCGATGCCACTCATCGGCTATCGGAATTAACTGCTACCTAGGGAAACTTGTCGTCCCTTGCGACTTCTTTTGGAGAAAAGCTCTAGGTAAGCTTTTTCATCGTTCCTTCTTTAGATGTTCGCTTTTCTTTGGTCCTTATTCTTTGTTTTTCTTTGTATCTTTTTGCTCAGTCCTTCTCTCATGATCATACCGGCTTCTTTTTCTCGTCTGAAAACGAGAAAAAGTTATCTTCAGAAGTGAG
This sequence comes from Miscanthus floridulus, assembly GCF_019320115.1. Taxonomy (NCBI): domain Eukaryota; kingdom Viridiplantae; phylum Streptophyta; class Magnoliopsida; order Poales; family Poaceae; genus Miscanthus; species Miscanthus floridulus. Next base: position 90,460,002 of record NC_089596.1, on the reverse strand, counting down.
CACCCTGAAAGCTGATCTTGATCTCCTCTAGGCCTGAGATGGAGGCTGAGCGTCAAACGCATCAGGACTGAAGAAAAATCTCTTCGTGCCCGGGCTGTTGAGATCGAGAAGCAGAGGGATGCCGCTCTTCAGGAGGCTCGAAAGAACTCAGGAGGCTGTGAAGGACTTGGAGGCCGTGAAGGAGTGCAATGGTATTGAGGGTTCTTTTTGTTTCTTTTTGTATTCAAACTTTCCTTTCTGCTGACTTGTTATCTGTTGTTTCGTCCAGCTCTCCGGGTTGAAAAACAAAATCTCTCGGAGGGCAGTTGAAGAAATGAAGACTCTTGTTCATACAAGTCATAACAAGGCTGAGGAGGTAATTACTCATGCTGAAGAAGGAACTTGCGCTTGCTAAGTTGATTAGGCGTGGAGCTGATAGACATCTTGTGCAGGCCCAGAAAACCATTGAAGACTTGTCTGGCAGGTTGGAGACGGCTACTGAAAACTAGGAAGGCTTTGTGGAAATCCTTTCGTTCAGTAGTCCGACGTTCTTCGAACTCCAATGGATGACGAGCAATCTTGGGCTCAGTTGATTCCTCGAATTCCGACTTGTTTCCAAGAGTTTGTGAAGAGGTGCGCTCAACTGTGTACCAAGAATGTTCTGGCCTAAGTCCGGGTTCTTGCTCTAGCGGCTCCTTTGTCCAAGATAGCAGAGGAAGCTGATAGTCAAGAATATATCGATGCTGTTGAGAGGATAGAGCCTGAAGTTGAAGACTTAGCTAGTAGGATAGTAGATAATCTTAAAATTATTCTCCCTTCTCCTGATGATGAGGCTTGATGTATTTGACTTTTATGCCCATGCCTTGTAATATGACATTATACTTCTTTTTTGAATGAAGGTCTTTTTTGTTGATGTCTTCTTTGCCTGAATGACCTGCCTATTCCTCGGATGATGAGTACTTTTCTGTTCAAGTAAACAACTCGTTATATATAGATCTTTGTGTTTGAAAGCATCTAGGCCCCTAGTTGGATTTCGGTGATTAATGTCAATACAAGATTACTATAACTAACGTGTGTTTTGCAGAGGCAATTAAGTTAGGTCATGGTAATGGAGATCGATTGGGCAATCAAGGTTGTCATGCCCCTATGATGGAAATCATTTCAGTTTTCAAAGGATGGACGACAAGGTTAAGGATGACTAGTTCTAAGTGTCGATTGGAGTTGGAGTGACACTTAGAGTAGTTTAGGACTTTGTTTTTCCTTTGGCCATACTATTAAGGGGGGTATGAACGGGTAGCTTGACCTAGTTGAGTCTAGTGAGTTAGGTGTGGTGCACACTTGTTAAAACTAGCTCTAGGTAGCTCCTATGAAAGCCTAAGATCCTTTAGAGCAAACTTCATTTACATATGTTCGAGAGTTGGAAGTGAATGGAGGGTCAAATACTGACCGGACGCTGGCTCCGATGTGACCGGACGCTGGCCGTAGGGTCCGGTCAGTTCATTTGATCAAGAGACTATGTTCAGTGAGATCGGACGCTGGAGAGGTCAACTGACCAGACGCTGAAGTCCAGCGTCTGGTCGACTCCAGTAAGGTTCCAGAGAAGAGAATCTGTGACCAAACGCGTCCAGTCAGTACTGACCGGACCCTAGGAGTTCAGCGTCCGGTCAAGTACAGTAAGGTTCCAGTAAGGGTTTAATGTGACCGAACACGTCCGGTCAGTGGTGACCGGACTCTAACAGCGTCCGGTCAACACATTTTCACTGGTTCACGAGTTAAATTGATCAGAGCGTTTGGTCAACATGACCGGAGCGTCCGGTCACCCCGTAGAAGCTCATAACGGTTCATTTTTAGGCTGCCTTATAAATAAAAGCTCCACTCGTGTGTGGAGTTACTTTTGCTCATTCCAACAGCTGAGAAACACGTTTGTGAGTGCCAAGAAGAGCAAGGTCCTAGTGAGATGATTGAGATTTGAGAATCTAAGAGAGTAGCCTCATTAGTGAATCAAGAGTAGCAAAGTGTGCATCCATCTTCTCATTAGGCTTCGCATGGTCAAGTGAGAGTTTGTGCTTGTTACTCTTGGTGATCGCCATCACCTAGATGGCTTGGTGGTGATTGGGAGCTTGGTGATCACCTAATGGAGCTTGTGGGTGACCCAACTCAAGTTGTGAGTGGCTTTGGGTGATTCACCACGACGGAGTGTCGAAGATCAACCCGTAGAGAGCACTTGATCCTTGCGCGGATCAAGGGGGAGCTACACCCTTGCGCGGGTGCTCCAACGAGGACTAGTGGGGAGTGGTGACTCTCCGATACCTCGGTAAAACATCGCCGTGTTCCTCTCTCTCTATTTACTTTGAGCATTTACTTTGAACAATTCAATACTTGTCTTTACATTCATAGAATTGCCATGCTAGAGTAAGTTTAGAACATAGGTTGCAAGTCCGTTGTGTGTTAGGTTAATAGAAACACTTTTCTAGGCACAAGGGGTTAATTGGGCTAACCATATGATTTGATTATTGCAAGAAAATTTAGAATTAGCCCAATTCACCCCCCCCCTCTCTTGGGCATCTTGATCCTTTCAATTGGTATCAGAGCCTTGTGCTCACGTTTTAAGCTTAATCGCTTTGAGCAAGATGTCTCACGGGGATGGACCTCCTCCTATCTTTGAGGGAAGATGACTTTTCATATTGGAAAATCCGCATGGAGGCGTACTTAGAAGCTCTAGACATTGGTATTCTTAGAGCCGCCTCACAAGGCTTCCCAAAACCTCAGGATGCTACTAACCTACAACAGCGATGAGGTTAACTATGAAAAATAGAATGCAAAGGCTCGAAACACCATCTTTAGAGGCCTTTGCAAAGATGTGTTCAACCGTGTAAGAAACCACAAAGCCGCCCATGCACTATGGTCGGACGTTTGTGCGCTCCATGAGGGAAATCAAGAGTGAGCGTGAGGAACGCTATCATCTTGTAATTAAAAAACTAAATTCATTTGAGATGCTTCCCAAAGAAAGTGCTAATGAGATGTACTCTCATTTAAATATTCTTATAGAGGAAGTCAATGGGCTTGGACTTACTCAAATGTCACCATCCGACGTTGTGAGAAAGATCTTGAGTGTCCTCCCCATTGACAAATATGGGCACATTGTGACCGTGCTACATCAAGGTGATCTTTTCACTGCTACACCAACACAAATCTTGGGAAAGATCAATGCTCATGAGATGTACATGCACATCACGCCACAAGATGGCTCATCCTCTATAAAGAAGAAAGAGAAGGACTTAGCATTCAAAGCTAGCCAAGATAAGGGCAAAGCAAGACTTGAGTATGAGAGCTCAAGTGATGAAGATAATGAAGAAAGTCTTGCTCTTATGGTGAAGAAGACCGCCAAGATGCTAAAGAAGCTAAACAAGAGTGGCATCAAGTTTGATGGCAAGAAGAAGAAGTTATTCACTAGCTCAAGAAGAAAGACAATCTCCGAGATGGATTGCTACAATTGTGGCGAACTTGGCCATCTAGCTCATCAATGCACAAAGTCCAAGAAAGACAAGTTCAAGAACAAGGGCAAGAAAGATGACTCAAGCAATGAAGATGAAGATAATAAGAAAAAAGAACAAGCCATACAAGAAGAGAGATGGCAAAAAGAGGGACTTCTGCAAGAAGAAGAAGAGTGGCAATGCCTACATCATCGGTGATTGGCTCACGGACATTGATTCATCTAGTGGATCATCTGATGATGATAGTGACAATGAGAAGGTGGCCACCATTGCTATTGATCTTTCATCTTCACCGCTACCATCACCATCATCCTCTACACACCTATGCCTTATGACCAAGGGTGAACGCAAGGTATCAAATGATGATGATAGTAGTGATGATGAACATGCTAGTGATGATGATAGTAATAGCGATAGCGATGATGATGATTCACCTTTATAAGATGATCTTATCAAAATACTAAGAAAATACACTAAGATCATTAGAAAGAGTAGAGCTAAAAATGAAAAGCTTGACGCTAAAAATGATTCACTCTTAGCTAAATGCGATACATTGGAAAAGACTAATGTTGAGCTCAAAGAAACAAATGATTCTATATCATCCAAACTCAAGGAGCTCAAATCTTCTAAGAAAGAGCTTAAAGATAAACATGATAAACTTGAGTGGATACACAATGAGCTCATCACTAGCCACAACAAGATAAAAGATGAATACACTACTCTCAAGATCAACTATGATACTCTTGTTATTGCTCAAGAATTTTTATCAAATGAGCCACATGATGCTACTAACCATGTTGTTAAGATTGATATAGCTACATCATGTGATGATTTAATTGATGTGAGCATTGAGCAAGGAACTAGTGGCAAAGGCAAAAAAGTGGTTGAGTGCAATGACTATGATAAATTTGTCAAGCTCAAGAATGCAAATGAAAAGCTCATGAAAAATCTTAAAGAGATGAAAAGCCATAACACCATTGGGCTAGAAATTCTTGATCATGATGAAGAGTTGATCCTTGAGAATGAAAAGCTCAAATAAGAGAACAAGAAGCTCAAGGAAGAGAAGAACAATGATGTTCTCAAGGAAGAGAACAAGAAGCTTAAGATGGAGAAATAACATCTTAAGATTGGGTTTAGCAAGTTTGCTAGAGGCAAGCATCTCCAAAGTGAGCTACTCATGAACACCGTCATGAAGATGGATAGAAGTGATATTAGATATGTGGCAAGTATAGAGAAGAAGAAGGGTCAAGTTCAACAACAACAATCAAAGCCAAAGCCAAAACCAAAGAGATGTTTTGAGTGTGGACAAGAAGGCCACTTTGCTCATGAGTGTCAAACTCCACCACCACAATCCTTGCCCAAGCATGCTAGACCTTTTACTTTCAATGCTCACTATATGCTTAGAAAAGATTCTAGTGGAAAGATGAAAGTCATATTCTTAGGACCCCCTAACAAGAATAGGCCTAAGAAGATTTGGGTGGCCAAGTCACTTGTTGAGAAGGTGAAGGGCCCTCAACAAGTTTGGATTCCTAAAGCTTGAATCTCTTGTGTGTAGGTGAACTACAAGACCGGTGGAAGTCATTGGGTTATTGATAGTGGTTGCACTCAACATATGACCGATGATTCTTGTATGTTCACCTCACTAGATGAAGAGGTAGATGGACAAGAGAAAATAACATTTGGAGATAATTCAAAGGGCAAGGTTAAAGGATTGGGCAAAGTGACAATATCAAATGATCATTCCATCTCCAATGGGCTCTATGTTGCTTCATTGAGCTTCAACTTGCTATCTGTTGGACAATTATGTGACCTTGGCTTTCAATGCTTGTTCACCAAGAAGAAGGTTGTTGTATCCAAGGTAGATGACAATCAAGTGATATTCAATAGATTTAGATACAACAACTTATATCTAGTGGACTTCATCTCCGAAGATACAAATTTGAAGACTTGCCTATTCACCAAAACAATACTTGGGTGGCTATGGCATAGAAGACTTGTTCATGTTGGGATGAGCTCACTCAAGAAGCTTATAAAGAATAATTTGGTGAGAGGGTTGAAGGATGTGAAGTTTGAGAAGGACAAGCTTTGTAGTGCATGTCAAGCCAGCAAGCAAGTTGCAAATACTCATTCAACCAAAGCTTTCATGTCAACCACAAGAGTGCTAGAACTCCTACATATTGATTTATTTGGACCAACAACATACAAGAGTTTGGGAGATAATCTCTATTGTCTTGTGATTATGGATGACTATTCAAGGTATACATGGGTATTCTTCCTTCGTGACAAATCCAAAGTTGCATCTTGCTTCAAGAAGTTTGTCAAGAGAGCTCAAAATGAATTTAAAGTGAAGCTCAAGAAGATTAAAAGTGACAATGGCAAAGAATTTGACAACACAAACATTGAAGCCTATTGTGATGAAGTTGGAATTAAACATGAAGTCTCCACAACGTATACTCCTCAACAAAATGGTGTAGTTGAGAGAAAAAACCGGACCTTAATCACTCTTGTAAGGACAATGCTAGATGAGTACAACACCCCTGAAGCTCTATGGGCGGAAGCAATCAACACCGCATGTTATGCATCCAACTGCCTATTCCTTCAAAAGTTCCTTGGCAAGACACCTTATGAGTTGTTCAATGGGAAGAAGCCGGATGTCTTATTCTTTAGGGTGTTTGGTTGCAAATGCTACATCTACAAGAAGCGGCAACACCTAGGGAAGTTCCAAAGACATTGTGATATAGGTTTTTTTGTTGGTTACTCATTGAAGTCCAAAGCATATAGAGTATTTAATCATGCCACCGGCTTGGTTGAAGAAACATATGATGTGGAATTTGATGAATCTAACGGCTCCCAAGGAGCACATGAGAATCTTGATGATGTAGGTGATGAACCATTGAGAGAGGCTATGAAGAATATTTCGGTGGGAGACATCAAGCCAAAAGATGATGAAGATGATGTACAAGTCATTAACCAACCTTCTCCATCAAGTGTGCCACAAGATGGTGAAAAAGATGGGAGAGTAGAAAGTGAAGATACTCATATCTCCCATGAGCAAATGGTGGTACAAGCACAAGATGTTGATGCTCCACAACCTCCTCCTCAAGTGGTCAATAGAAGAAATACACCTCTCCTACAAGATCATCCACAAGATCTTATCATATGGAGTCCATCAAAGGGTGTAATGACTCGATCTCAAAAACTTACTTCATTTATTGCTCATCACTCTTTTGTCTCTTGCTATGAGCCTACCAAGGTAGAAAAAGCTCTTAAAGATCTGGATTGGATCAATGCCATGCATGAAGAGTTGAACAACTTCACTCGCAATGAAGTTTGGACTCTTGAAGAGCGACTAAAAGGTTGGAACAAAGTGAGTGTTCCGCAACAAGCAAGATGATCAAGGTGTTGTTGTGAGGAATAAGGCAAGACTAGTTGCAAAGGGGTTCTCTCAAGTTGAAGGTTTGGACTTTGGAGAGACCTTTACACCGGTTGTAAGATTAGAAGACATCCGTATCCTTCTTGCATATGCATCACATCATGAAATGAAACTATATCAAATGGATGTGAAAAGTATATTTTTAAATGACTTTATTAATGAACTAGTCTATGTTGATCAACCTCCTGGGTTTGAAGACCCTAGATATCCTAATCATGTTTATAGGTTGTCCAAGGCACTATATGGGTTTAAGCAAGCCCCAAGAGCTTGGTATGAGCGCCTTCGGGACTTCCTCATTGAGAAGGGTTTCACTATTGGGAAGGTCGATACCACACTATTCACCAAGAAGCTTAATGGGCATATCTTCATTTGTTGAGTATATGTTGATGATATCATCTTTGGATCATCAAATGAAGACTCATGCAAAGGATTTGGTGAATTAATGTTGAAGGAGTTTGAGATGTCAATGATTGGTGAGTTTACATTCTTTCTTGGTTTTCAAGTCAAATAAATGAAAGAAGGCATCTTCATCTCTCAAGAGAAATACACAAAAGATATTCTCAAGAGATTCAAGATGGATGAATGTAAGTCAATCAATACACCAATGTCTACCAATGGACATCTCGACCTAGATGAGGGAGGTAACCCGATTGATCAAACTCTCTACCGTTCTATGATTGACAGTTTGTTATATTTGACTGCATCTAGGCCCGATGTCATGTTTAGTGTGTGTATATATGCTAGATTTCAAGCTAGTCCTAAGGAAACACATTTAATTGCCATAAAAGAATCCTTAGGTATCTTAAGCACACACCAAGCATTGGCCTTTGGTATCCCAAAGGAGCTATATTTGAATTAATTGGCTATTCTGATTCGGATTACGCCGGATGCAAAGTTGATAGAAAAAACACATCCGGAGGGTGCCATTTGCTTGGTGGATCACTTGTGTCTTGGTTCTCCAAGAAACAAAATAGTGTGGCTTTGTCCACTGCCGAAGCGGAATACATTGCCGCGGGTGCTTGTTGTGCACAAATATTATACATGAAACAAACTTTGCTAGACTATAGTGTAGTTATAGAAAAAGTACCTATTTTGTGTGACAATGAAAGTGCGGTAAAATTTGTAAATAATCCGGTTCAATATTCTCGCACCAAGCACATAGATATCCACCATCGCTTTCTAAGAGATCATGTTGCTAAAAATGATATATCACTAGAAGGTGTAAGAACCGAAGATCAATTAGCGGATCTTTACTAAACCACTAGATGAGGCTACATTTTGTAGATTACGGAATGAGCTCAATGTACTTGACTTTAGCAACTTCACTAAAAATTGAGCTTGTGTTGTTCCTTGCATTCATTGTAATATACAACATGTTTAATTTTTAGCAATGCATATAGGGCTTGTCTAACATGGTTAAGATAACCGCCGAAAAGCGTGTGAAGAAGCTTAACCTTGGATCAAACTTGACAAGCAACTAGATTTACTTACAAAGTATTGCATATGCATGTATGTTGTTTTGTCGTTTTGTTCCATTTGCCCTCTTATTGCCTATTTTCTTAAAAAAGAATTATAGCCTAAGGCAAATTATTTTAAAAAATATGAAGGTTTGAGAGAGGTCACTCACATCAGTCCCAATTGGTGTTTATTTGGATCTTATTCAAGTTGGGACTTGATTGGGAACAGGCAGCGTGAAGGAACTTTGAAGATTTGCTAGAAAAGGAGCACCGGACGCTGCTGTCCAGCGTTCGGTCAGTTCACAGGAGGTGAACTATTGCTGAAGGAGTGACTGGACGCTGCGTTTGTGCGTCCGGTCAGGAAGGGATCTAGCGTCTGGTCGTTTGAATAAGAAACAGGCTATACTGACCGGACCCTGCCTACGTTCGGTCATGGACCACCGGACACGTCCGGTCGTGATTCTAGGGGAATTGGACCTCTCTGGAATCAACCGGACGCTGGGTGATAGCGTCCGGTCGCTACCATCGGAGCGTCCGGTTAGTGGATCTCGCGTGGCGTCAGGACTATTCTTCCGTTTCCTTATCTGTTGCGTTGGGGGGCCTATTTAATCGCATCTGCCGTACACTTGCCCCGCATCTCGCCGTGCCCTAGCCACCGCACCACCATAGCTCCACCACACCGCCGAGCTTCCCTGTCGTTGGAGCACTGCCTGCGCTCACCTCTGGTCCACGACTGCCCGTGCCGAGCCCCTCGCGCCACCTCATCCGCAAGCCTCCCACAACTGTGACGCCGTAGCCGAGCACTTTGCCACGCCGTCGTTGCCCGCATGTGCCACCGTCGGCTCCTAGGCACCGAGTGCCACTCAAGGCCGTTGTTCTAGTGCCCTAGCCCTACCTCCTCGTTGGTAAGGCCAGACCTTTGCTCCTAATTTGATCTGCTTATGACCTAGATAAAATTGCAATGCACTGATTTCAAATCACATTCAGGGCTTTTGATCTACCCTAACCCTAGTCGGTTCCGAGGTTCCCCGCGTGACGTCTTTTCTTTTCCCAGATCACTGTTCATCAGGTAGCATGCCCGTCATCTCAATTTCGTACCTACATTGCTTGCTTCCTAGGTTTTCGCATCTATTAGATATATTGTATTTATTTGTATATCCATCTATTACATCGTGCAGCGAGTCGGTGCTGTTGAGGTTCTTGTGGCAGTTGTCAGTCAACTCAGAGCCAAGCTCACGAGTAAGGATCGAGGCCAAGCCTCGGGAGTGTTAGTTTGACTATTGATCTTCATCAGCGGCAGTTCATCCTCTTGTCAGATCATATGGCTCGCACGAAGAACGTTGGTGGTGGTCCGGGAGATGATGATCGGAGGCCCCCGCCTCACTAGCCTATAGGACCAAAAGGCAAGGCAATGAAGCAAGTGACATCCAAGAAGCGCAAATACCCCAACGCAAAGATAGCGAGAGCAGCTGCAGTCGCTGAGGCCACAGAGCGTGCCGAGAGAGGCGGTGCCCATAGTGGAGTTGTCATAGCAGATCATCTGGCACTAGATGCGTAGGGCAGACTGAGGGAGATTGAGCAACTTCATGTTAGTCCACCTAGGACTGTCATGATGGTAGGACATCGTCTAGCTATTGAGGAGCCTCAGTGTCAGGGGGAGTCCTAGCAGGAGCCACAGTAGCAGCCCCCACCAGCAGAGCCTCAGCCAGCTCAGGAGACTCAGGAGGGCTAGTAGGCCGAGGGGACTGAGTCGGCACCCCAGCTACACCACTCTGGTCATACCAGTGCTACAGTTCTAGCGAGGCCAGCTACATAGTGCAAGGGTTCACGCCCACCACCCAGACCACAGGGTCCGCCTCCAGTAGTATATCTTGACTTAAGGGCCACCACAGCCAGACAAGTTTGCCAGCTACAGTTTGTTGAGTTTGACATGTGGTTCCCTCCTAGGAGGGATGGGAGGGCAGTAGGGGGGTTCTACACGCCACTGCAGGAGGATTTCTATAATGCTTATCTCAATAGTGGGGCAGTGTTTAGATCTCAGAGAGTCTGCAGTATAGAGTCTATTGTGGCAGCAGTCGGAGAGCATATCCACCCTTACTTGTCATATTTGCCGAGGCTAACAGATCTGATTGGCTGGACAGGAGTATATGTACTATCTTGGGTCTGGCAGTTTTATGCTTCACTCTACGTTGATCCGCATCACAACTTTATACACTTTGCATTCAACGGTAGAGACTATAGGGTGATGAGTTTTAGGGCCTGGGAGATACTGAGGCTATAGGATTAGCCTGTCAGATTGCATGAGGTATGCTATGGATAGCAGGAGCCTCCCAGGCGTCCTCATGGAGGGTTGGTGCCCCCTACAGATTTGGTGCGACATTGCTTCAAGGAGCCCTTTGGTGAGGGGTCGAGGAGGAACCCCAGTGACCTTACTCCTACAGCGCGAGTGCTAGAGGCCATTATCAGGAGGACACTACTTCCCAGGTTGGGATATAGGGAGGGTCTGACTCGCTTATAGCTCTAGCTTCTTAATGCCCTAATGTAGTAGACCATGTTTGATATTTGGGACCTCCTTCTATTAGAGATGGAGGATACCATAGCTGAGGGCTCCAAGGGTCGCAGACAGCTTCCATATGCACATTGGATTACTTTCCTAATGCTCTAGTCTATGCAGGTTCGGACCTCTGAGATGGTTGCAGAGTACAAGGGTGCCACCACAGAGTTTCTAGCATATAACATGGCACAGAGGATTAGGCACAGCACTCCACAGGCACCCGCTCAGCCTAGTCATCGTCTAGATGTTCTAGAGTCAGCAGCTCAGTAGGACGAGATCATTAGAGGCATAGCCACTACAGAGAAGGAGCAGCTTGAGGCACAGCAGGGGATGACCGAGTCTAGTGATAGTTCAGATGATGACTATCAGCCGATTCCTTAAATGCCTCCACGTAGACATGATGCAGAGGCTGGTAGTTCTAGCTCAGCTCCACCTGCACCGTAGACGGACCCCGCATTGATTGCCATTCTTGAGCGGATGCAGCAGGAGCAGGCACGATAGGCTCAGGAGACAGCTGCCAACTTTGCACAGTTTCAGGCTCATCAGGACGAGTTCCAGCGATAGCAGCAGCTTCTTCAGCAGCAGTAGTTACTTATGCAGCAGCAGCTCATGAGATTTATGCATCATGTAGTAACAGCACTTGGGGCCCCATAGCCATAGCCTTCGCCCCAGCTTGCTTAGCCTGCCACCACTTCGATGACTCCAGTAGTACAACCCAGTGGGCTTTAGAGTCAGGGACAGCCTCCAGCTCCATTTGCTTCACCCACAGTACAGGTGTCTCAGTGGTCATCTTCGCTAGTGGTAGCCCCTGTAGTTCACTCCATATCACACGGGCTTCTCACCGGAGCAGTCACCCTTACTTTTTGTGCCTGACATGTCAGTCTCTAGGAGTCTTGGAGCATCCTTCAGTGAGTTGACAGGCATGCCTACACCGCCACATATGCATGCCGCCAGTCCCTCTATAGTTTCTCCAGTTATCATGACTACTCAGAGGCTCCCTTCGTCTATCGCCTCTTTAGATCCTACGATAGACGTCCTTGTAGCATCACAGGCAACACCTACCCTAGCTCAGACCCAGACCACTTCAGACACACTTCCAGCCATAGAGGGTAGTCTGTTTAGAGCTTCAGGGTCAGATGATGATGGCGCCCTAGTTTCATCTTGCTCCACGTACTTCAGCGCCCGGCTCGTCCGCTGTACAGCCCCGCCGACCGACCCTTAGGTTTTGGTGTTTGACACCAAAGGGGGAGAGGGTTCGAGTATGTAGACTCAGGAGGAGCAAGATTTAGGGGGAGCTAGTTATCTAGTATTAGCTTACTATATATATTTGGAGTTCTATTTGTGTGATACACTATTACTATTATGCATTTGTGTGATACACTATTACTATTATGCATTCGTGTGTTACTTTCATGCATACTATTATATCTATATGATAGTGCTATCTACGTGATTGTGATATATGACATGTGTGCTCTCTACTTTGCATTATTTATATGTCATATCACTTGTGTTATGCTCAATTTGCCCTTGCTTCCGCGTTCATACTCCGATGCAAATGAGCTTTGTTACTCGTACTCATGCTTAATTCATATCCTTTGAGTACATTGTGTTGGCTTGGGTCATATAAGCTTGCTTAACCCTTTTGTTCTTATTGACAAAAGCTTATATGAACCAAGCCCATCAAAAACCTCACTCTTTTACACACTCGAGGTGGTATTGTCCATCAATCACCAAAAAGAGGGGAGATTGAAAGCATCTAGGCCCCTAGTTGGATTTCGGTGATTAATTTCAATACAACATTACTATGACTAACATGTGTTTTGTAGAGGCAATTAAGTTAGGTCATGGTAATGGAGATCGATTGGGCAATCAAGGTTGTCATACCCCTACTGATGGAAATCGTTTTGGTTTTCAAAGGATGGACTGACAAGGTTAAGGATGACTAGTTCTAAGTAGTCGATTGGAGTTGGAGCGACACTTAGAGTAGTTTAGGACTTTGTTTTTCCTTTGGCCATACTATTAAGGGGGGATATGAACGGGTAGCTTGACCTAGTTGAGTCTAGTGAGTTAGGTGTGGTGCACACTTATTAAAACTAGCTCTAGGTAGCTCCTATGAATGCCTAAGATCCTTTGGAGCAAACTTCATTCACATATGTTCGAGAGTTGGAAGTGAATGGAGGGTCAAATGCTGATTGGACGCTGGCTCCGGTGCGACCGGACGCTGGCCACAGGGTCCGGTTAGTTCATTTGATCAAGAGACTGTGTTCGGTGAGACCGGACGCTGGAGAGGTCAACTGACCAGACGCTAAAGTCTAGCGTCCGATCGACTCCAGTAAGGTTCTAGAGAAGAGAATCTATGACCAGACGCGTCCGGTCAGTACTGACTGGACCTTGGGGGTTCAGTGTCCGGTCGAGTATAGTAAGGTTCTAGTAAGGGTTTAATACGACCGGACGTGTCCGGTCAGTGGTGACCGGACCCTACCAGCGTCCGGTCAACACATTTTCATTGGTTCGCGGGTTAAACTGACCGAAGCGTCCGGTCAACATGACTAGAGCATCCGGTCACCCCGCAGAAGCTCATAACAGTTCATTTTTAGGCTGCCTTATAAATAGAAGCTCCACTCGTGTGTGGAGTTACTTTTGCTCATTCCAATAGTTGAGAAACACTGTTTGTGAGTGTCCAAGAAGAGTAAGGTCCTAGTGAGGTGATTGAGATTTGAGAATCCAAGAGAGTAGCCTTATTAGTGAATCAAGAGTAGCAAAGTGTGCATCCATCTTCTCATTAGGCTTTGCGTGGTCAAGTGAGAGTTTCATGCTTGTTACTCTTGGTGATCGCCATCACCTAGATGGCTTGGTGGTGATTGGGAGCTTGGTGATCACTCGGCGGAGCTTGTGGGTGACCCAACTCAAGTTATGAGCGGCTTTGGGTGATTCGCCTGCGACAGGAGTGTCGAAGAATCAACCCATAGAGAGCACTTGATCCTTGCGTGGATCAAGGGGGAGCTACACCCTTGTGCGGGTGCTCCAACGAGGACTAGTGGGGAGTGGCGACTCTCTGATACCTTGACAAAACATCGCCATGTTCCTCTCTCTCTATTTACTTTGAGCATTTACTTTGAGCAATTCAATACTTGCCTTTACATTCATAGAATTGCCATGCTTAGAGTAAGTTTGGTACATAGATTGTAAGTCTGTTGTGCTGTTAGGTTAATAGAAACACTTTTCTAGGCACAAGGGGTTAATTGGGCTAACCATAGGATTTGATTATTGCAAGAAAATTTAGAATGAGCCCATTCACCCCCCTCTTGGGCATCTTGATCCTTTTAGTGTTGATGACCTTTCTTGATCTATCGAGTGCTTGTCTGGCCTTCTCTTGTGCCCTGTAAACAACTCGTTATATGTAGATCTTTGTGTTGACTGACCTTTCTTGATCTGTCGAGTTGTAAACAACTTGTTATATGTAGATCTTTGCATTCTTGGGTATCTCCAGTGTAGTCCCCAAGCCTCTTGCTATTTGGTACAAGTAGCTAGGAGGGTCTTGCTTTTGATATTGCTCTGGTCTATGCCCAGGCTTAGTTTCAGTCATTTTGATTTTATTTCGGGTTCTAGCTTGTTAGCTACCCTCATCAGGCGGGCTCAAGCGTCTTTTTAGCCATTTTGCATTTTATTTGGGTGTTAGCTTGTTGGCTACCCTCATCGGTGGGCTCAAGTGTCTTTTCAACTATTTTGCTCTTGGCCAGGATGCTCAGGCGTCTTTTAACCATTTTGCATTTAATTTCGGGTGTTAGCTTGTTAGCTACCCTCATCGGTGGGCTCAAGTGTCTTTTCAACTATTTTGCTCTCGGTCGGGATGCTCAGATGTCTTTTCAGCCATTTTGCATTTTATTTCGGGTGTTAGCTTGTTAGCTACCCTCATCGGCGGGTTCAAGTGTCTTTTCAACTATTTTGCTCTCGGTCGAGATGCTCAGGCGTATTTTCAGCCATTTTGCATTTAAGAAATAACTCGGATAGAGCCATGAGACATATGTTTGTCGAGAGATAATCATCTTTATTGATCATGAATATTGATGTGTTACAATGATACATTGCGGTATCTTTGTTGATCATGAACGTTGATCTCTTGTGCCTTGTATACATATTTTCCCTTGAGTTGTTTTATGCAGTAGAATCTTCGTAGCTGACTGATGTGCCATGTATTGTTGACTTCTTTTCCATCTTCAGTTATGAGCTTGTATGTGCCTGGTCCGATGACTTTTGTGACGATAAAAGGACCTTCCCATGGACTGAGTAGCTTGTGGCGTCTATCGGTTTTTTGTATTCTTCTTAGTGCTAAGTCTTCGACTTGTAGTGATCGAGGCTATGTATTCTTGTTAGTAGTGGCGCCTTAGTCCTTGGAGGTATTTCGCTGATTGCAGGGTAGCAGTTTACTCTGACTTCTTCTATGCTGTCGAGTTCTAATCTTCAGGGTGTGTTCTGCTTCTCCTTCGTCGTATTATTCTATCCTTGATGACATCTAGATCAGGTCTGACAGGTAGCACGGCTTCTGATCCAGTATACCAGGAAGAAAGGTGAGTATCCGGTGGCTCTACTTATTTGAGTTCATAGCCCCCATACAACTTTGGGTAATTCTTTGATCCATTTTGACCCATAGTCTACTAGTTCTTCATACAATCTTGGTTTTAATCCAGCTAGTATGAGTCCTATTAGCCCTTTCTACCTATCTGTTGGCTTTTGGATGTGCGACTGATGCGTAATCTATACTGAAGCCACAATCCTGTGCCCTAGCTTTTGAATTCTGTAGCTATGAAGGGAGAACCAAAATCTGTGATGATTCGATTGGGCATGCCGAAGCGGTGCATAATATCTTGGATGAACTCGACCGCTTTGGCTGCGCTGTATTTTGCGAGTGGTTTGTATTCAATCCACTTGGTAAACTTGTCGATTGCTACAAAGATGTACTTGAAACTGCCCTTTGCTTTCTTGAGAGGTCCCACTTGATCCAGCCCCCAGCAGGAGAAAGGCCAAGCGGGTGGAATGCAGATGAGGTTGTGGGCTGGCACATGAGCTTGTCTTGCGAACATCTGACAACTTTTGCATCTTCTGATGAGTTCTTCTGTGTCTTTTAAAGCGGTTGGCCAGTAGAAACCAGTGCGGAATGCTTTGCCGACTAGTGTTCTTGAAGCGGCGTGATTTCCACAGTAGCCTGAGTGTATTTCATATAGGATTTGTTTGCCTTCTTCAAATGAGACGCATTTTAGGAGTACTCCTGATGATGCGGCTCTTTTGTATAGCTTGTCTCCTACTAGGACGTAATTCTTGCTTCTGCGGACGACTTGTGTGGCTTGCTGTTTTTCCGTCGGCAACTTATTCTCTTTGATGTAATCAATAAAAACCTGTGTCCATGAAGTGTTGATCACCAGAATCTGGTTGCCTTTGGCTGTGAGTTCTGTGGTTGTCTCACCGGGTTGTTTGATAGAAGGAGCTGATAACTCCTCTATGAATACGCCGGGTGGGACCTTTGCCCTATCGGATCCAAGCTTGGCAAGAACATCTGCTGCAATGTTAGAATCCCGCAGGACATGTAGAATTTCTAGTCCTTGGAAGTGTTTTTCAAGTTTTCGGATTTCAGCATAGTAAGCACCTATGTTTTCTTTGGTGCAATCCCAATCTTTGTTGACTTGGTTGATGACTACTGCTGAATCGCCGTATACGAGTAGTCGCTTGATTCCGAGGGTAATAGCCACTCTTAGCCCGTGTATGAGAGCTTCATATTCTGCTTTATTATTGGTGGCTTGCCATAATATCTGAAGGACATACTTTAGTTGTCTTCTGTCTGGAGAAATTAGGAGGACGTCTGCACCAGCTCCGCCTAGCTTAAGTGATCCATCAAAGTACATCTTCCAATGATCAAGGATGACGCTTGATACGGGTTGTTGAATTTCTGTCCATTTGGCAACAAAATCAGCAAGGGCTTGAGATTTAATTGCTTTCCACGGGGTGAAGTCGATGTTAAGAGCACCGAGTTCAACCGCCCACTTGGATATGCGTCCTGTTGCATCTTTGTTGTGTAAGATGTCTCCTAGTGGGAAATCTGTTACCACGGTAATCTTGTGGCTTTCAAAATAGTGACGAAGCTTGCGTGAAGTGATCAGTAGGGTGTAGAGTAGTTTTTGCACATATGGATACCAGATTTTTTATTCTGATAGTACTTTACTGATGTAGTATACTGGGTATTGTACTTTATACATGCGCCCTTCTTCTTCTCTTTCCACTACTATTGCCATGCTGACTATAGTAGTAGTTGCTGCAATATATAGCATTATGTCTTCGTCTTTCTTTGGAGGTGTGAGGACTAGTGAGGAGGATGAGGTATGCCTTAAGTTTCTTGAAAGCTTTATTGGCTTCTTCCGTCCACTCAAACTTGTCTGTCTTCTTTAGTAGTTTAAAGAAAGGCAACCCTTTTTCACCGAGTCTTGATATGAAATGGTTGAGTGCCACCATGCAAGCCTGTTAGTTTTTGTACGTCTTTGATGTTTCGAGGAGGGCCCATCTCTGTTATTGCTCGAATTTGCTTAGGTGCTTGCTTCGATTCTGCGATGACTGACCAAGAATCCGAGTAGTTATCCTGAGGGAACTCCGAATATGCACTTGTTTAGGATTCAATTTCCACCTCCACCTCTTCAGATTCTTGAAGGTTTGTTTTAAGTCTTTAATTAGTGTATCCGGGTTCTTTGTTTTTACAACCACGTCATCCACGTATGCTTCTATGTTTTTGCCGATCTGATCACCGACGCATGTTTGGATGGCTCTTTGGTAAGTGGCTCCAGCATTCTTGAGTCCTAAACGGACATGGTCCTAGTAGCAGTAGGCGCCGAACAGAGTGATGAAAGATGTCTTGCTTTGGTCCTGTTCTTTTAATGCGATCTGGTGATACTCGGAATAGCAATCAAGAAAAGATAAATAGGGCAGATCCTGCTGTTGAATCAACTATCTGATCAATGCGTGGTAGCCCGAACGGATCTTTTGGGCATTGTTTGTTGAGATCTGTGTAGTCAACACACATGCGCCACTCGTCTATGTTCTTTTTCTGTACCAGAACTGGATTTGCTAGCCAATCTAGATGGAGAATTTCCCAGATGAATCCAGCTGCCATTAGTTTTGTAATTTCCTTTTTAATTGCTGCCTTCTTGTCGGGAGAGAATCAGTCGTAGTCGTTGCTTCACAGGCTTGGAGCCTTCATTGATATCAATTCCATGCTCAGCCAACTCTCTTGAGGACCCCTGGCATGTCGGCCGGTTTCCAAGCGAAGATGTCCTTGTTGTCTTGAAGAAAGTTGGTGAGCGCGAGTTCCTATTTTGCCAATAGGTGGGCACTGATGGTTGCTAGTTTTTGTGGGATCACCGGTGCCTAGGTCGATTTGCTTCACGTTGGCTTCTTTTGGTGGTGCTAGGATGCTTGGTCTCTTAGCCGGTATTTCTAGTTCTTCTTGGCTTGTTTCTGCAACGATAGTGGCTATTTCTTTTCTTCCATCGTTTGCCTGTGCCTTTGTTGCAATTTAGATCGCATGTACGTCGTAGTCAAATGCGTGCTTTAAATTGCTCCGAAGAGAAAGAACTCCGTTAGGCCCTGACATCTTAAGCAATAGGTACGGATAATGCGGTATTGCCATGAATTTTGCTAGTGTCGGGCGCCCAAAAATTGCATGATATGAGGAATCGAAATCTACGACTTCAAATTTGATGAACTCTGTGCGGTAGTTCGAGGCAGTCCCAAAGGTAACTGGTAGAGTGATTTGTCCAAGTGGCATTGCTGCCTTGCTGGGTACTATGCCATAAAAAGGTGTGCTTGTTAGTGTGATCATCCCGGCGAGTTGTAGCCCCATCTTCCTTAGAGTTTCTAAAAGATGATGTTGAGTTCGGCTCCTCCGTCGATTAGTACTTTCGTAACAGTCATGCCGGCAATGGTTGGATCTAGAACCAATGGGTAATGGCCTACGTTTCCTACGCTGGTCCACTGGTCTTCTCTTGAGAATTGGATTAGGTACTCTGACCAGTTGAGATATCTTGGTGTAGCGGGTTCCGTGGCCATGATTGTTCGTAGCGCTATCTTTTCTTGATGTTTGCTTCTGGAGTCTGGAATCCCGACAAAGATTACTGCTACTATCCCTCTGGATTTTTGGAATCCCTTATCATCATGGTTGTCTCCTTTTTTCTGATTGTCTTCTTTATTGTTTCCCTTGCTATCTTTTCTAGTGTACCTTTCATTGAAGGTGTAGCAATTTCCTGATGGTGTGCCTCCCGTTGGGGTGCAAAGGGCAATGCATGTTCTCAATGTCGTCATATCTTCTGGGCTTGGTAAATTTCTTTGATGTCAGCCATCGCTACCGTGTTGTCTGGACCTCGCTTTCTCTCCTGATGTCTGTTGTTTCGAGGATTTTGCCTAGTCCGGGTTGTCTCTGTTGTTCCTTTCATGGAATCTTTCTTTCGTTTTTTCTTCTGCAGCAATCATCTTTTCTACTGTTCTTCTGAATTCTTCGTTATTTCTTGGGTTTTCTTTGCAGAAGTCTTCGAATTGCCACCTAGCCACTGATTCCATGAGAGAAAGCTTCGATTACTTCTCGTTGTGTGATGTCATGTACTTGAGCTCGTAGTTCGCCAAATCATCGATAGTAATTTCTGAGACTTTCACCTCCTTTCTGCTTGAGTCCTTTTAATTCTACATGGGTGATTGGATGTGTAATAATTCCCGCAAAATTTTCACAGAAAGCTCTTTGTAAGTCTTCCCAATTTCTGATTGATCTAGGATTTAATTTATCAAACCATTGAAGCGGCATGGTTTCTAGGGCCATGGGGAAGAACAAGGTTTTGATGTCATCGTCTCCTCCGGCTAATTCAATTGATTGTGAGTAAATCCTAAGCCATTGCTTTGGTTCGGTCTTGCCGTCGTACTTGAGTGGTTGGATGGTTTGAACTTATGAGGTAGTCGAATCGAAGCGAGTCTGTTTGCAGAATAGGGAAATCTATCATGTGTTCTGGCTTCTGTATATTCTAATTCTGCGCCCCCTTCTTGTCAACTATCGTCTTGGTAAGAGTAGTTTTGTGTGGCTGTCCGAGTAGGTGCTCTGCTTATGTCCTTTCTTAGTTGCTCGACTCGGTTATTTTGACTGTGATTTCTTCGACTTCCTCCGTTGTGACTTCCACTTGGTCTTAGTCTTTTGAAAGCAGACTTCCTTTGATTTTGATCTTCCTGTTCATGAGATGTTGCCTTTTCGTTGTTTGTTTTAAAGACTGTTGATCGAAGGAAATCTCGAAGCTGTTCTTATTTCTCATTAGGATGTGAGGTCGCCCTGAGTTCTAGTGCTTCCCGGATCTTATCGTAGGGAGTATTCGCTGCTCGTCCTTCTTCGATTTCTCATTCTGATTTTCTTCTATTGTACTCGGCTAGGTCTGATTCATATTTGATCCAAGTGTCTTTCCGCTGTTTTGCACGGCGTTGTTGTCCTTGTTTCAATTTGTTCTTTCTTTCTCTTGCTTGCCTCTGGCTCTCAGTCTCACCATCGTATCCCTGGATAAATGGTGATATGTTGGACTTAGATTCATCTGAAGACCTTACGTCGGGTGCTTCTAGGGGGATCAATGGTGATCGAGGACGGCGAATCATGAGTACTTCTCTAGCGTGAGTTGTTCTGTCATCGTTGTTGATTTTTGTACTGGCAGAGCTATTGATGACTTTAGTAGAGGTCCCAAAGTCATAGGTGGAATCTCCTTCTTGGTAGGGTAGAATTGCTATTGTCGTGTCATCGACTAGTTGGGCGTCGTCATCCTCAGGAACGGTATCTAGGCCAGTGAATGATCTTCCTAGGGCTCCCTTCAGTGGCATTCTAAGCATGGGATAAGTGGATCCTTCGTGCCATGTCTGATAGGATATTGCCATGTTGTGGAGTCTGAACAGAAAAAGACCCAACTTCTTTGAAGTATTCTGGGTGTACTCCGAGTAAGTATTCTTGATAGGTTGACATCATAGTCCCGGAGCTTTATCAGAAAAGAACTCTGATTTTCTGAAAGAACTCAGATAAGACTTTGTTTCAGAAGTGGAACTTGAGTTTGAATCGGACACGTGAATTTGTGAGAACTGAGTCGGATTGAGCCTGTGCGAAATCTTTCGGCAAGCTGATCTGTCGTTATCGTCGAAATAGGATGGTCCTGATGATGACCTGAATCTTCAAGGAGACGGCCTTGGAGCTTGTCATCATCGCCTGCCTTGCAGATCCATGAACCGAAGATGAAGGTCGATCCCTTTGAGAAGATCATGTTGTCGAGATCCATCAAGCTCTCGGATGCAAAGTCACCGAAATCCCCTACCTGGCGCGCCAGCTGTCGATGTTTGTCGATGTTTGACCACCGATAGCCTGCCACCGGGGATATCTGGGGCAGTATGTTCGGATTTCAGCGTATGCAGAACTCGATGGTTAACGCAAGAGACAGTCGATTTATCCTGGTTCAGGCCCTCGATCACAGATCGAGTAATAGCCCTACGTCCAGTCGGTGTTAGCTTTTGTGTTGGATTGATTATGAAGTGTTGTCTCATACAATTGTTCTGTTGAACTCTCTATCTAAGGAGCCCTGCCTCTCCTTTATATAGTCAGGAGGTCAGAGTCCTAGTCGGTTTACAATGAGAATTCCTAGTAGGATTACGGAGTAACACTGCTACTAAGATTATAAGGGGAAGAATCCTAGTTAGACTAGGTCTTCTTCCTTCCTTGCGGGGTATCCCGTGGGTCCTGCACTGACATCAACATAATATGATCAATCCTTTTTGTTAATGCTCTAACCAATTATTTTATAAAGGAGATGTGTATTGCCCCGGTTCCATATATCTAAAAAAGAAATATGTAGTTTTTTTGGTAACCGAGTTAAGGAATATTCATATGGTGATATGATCTGGCCCTCTGGTGGAGGCAATACACTTGTGTGGCCATTCCTGCCAAGTTCACTTTTGCAAGCTGCGGCTATAAGTAAGAGGAGCAGATCAGCCCTTGTTTCATCCTTTTCTACACTAACGCTCTCTTCATTTTATGTTTCTTAATATTTTTATGGGAAAATGGTGTTCTTGCCCCATACACAGATGTGCAATTGTGATTTTGCCCTCGTTTTTCTAACTTTGTGATTTTGCCCTTAACTGTTCACAAGTCAACGCGAATTTGCCCCTGGTCAACGCGAATTTGCCCCTGTTTTTACCGTTGACCAAGGGCAAAATCGCGTTGACTTGTGAACAGTTAAGGGCAAAATCACTAAAGTTAGAAAAACGAGGGCAAAATCATAATTGCACATCAAAGTAGGGGCAAGAACACAACCTATTTTTATTGTATTATACTGCAGGGCACATCATTTTCAGTAAGAAACATATATCGAGCACAGGCAGATGCCAAAATCTTTAGTTTTGTAGAAAGACGAGTTAATTTTTTAGGAAACTTTGTATTATGAGATGTGTTGTATCATTAATAATCGACAACTGTTTGGATTGGTAAATGCTTTGGCATCCCATTGTGAAGTATCTTTCCTTTTGATCAATCCAGTTATGCAAGAGAAGTGAAATCGGTGTGTTTTCAAGTGAATGTTATCAATTATCAATAACTGAGTGAGACTCGATGGAGGAGCAAAGTGGCTGCGGTTGGCGCTTGTTATATTTGGTAAGGCAAAGTAATGCATTAGTTTCAGTGGGACAATTGTTCTTTCTGACAGGATGAACTTACTATATATTGATCAATGTTTGGTCCTATTCCTGGCGTGTTATTTATTTGATCAAAGCTGGTGGTGTTTTCAACCTCGACACAGATTGTCGGTACGATTTCTTTGATCGCGTTAATATGTTGAAACGGAAGTACGAAACCAATATATGATGTTATTTTACATTAGCTTCACCCAGCCAAATATATAATTTCATAAATATTTTCGATTCCCGTCGTATCACGGAAAGGTCTATATAGTAGAGTTTGTGAGCCTGCAGGTTCCGTGCTCTTAATAACTGTTAATTTTATAAACTTTACTTTTTGGATTAAATGTCAGTTTAATGTCTTACTGTATTGTCATCTTAACGTGCGATCTATGTGTTTTTAGTACAAAAGTTTAGTTATCTCGTAGCAACGTACGGACACACTACCTAGTACGTACTAAAGGGGCTAGGGAGAGAAGCGTGGCCACAAAAATATGTAATTTGGCTTTTAGTTTTAATTTATTTTAGCTATAAACAAGCCCGACATACTGTAATGACAATTAAGTTTTGTTTTTCTTTTTTAATTTTTTCATTTTGTAACCTACTTAAATATATACAAGTTAGAATACTTTTCTATTCTAGAATCTAACTAAACGAGAAAAAAGCTAAAACTATCGATGTTACTCATAATCACTTAATCAGGCAAAAAAAAACATCATCTTTCCAGGCAATACTTCTCAAGTGAACTAATATACATTATGGCTTACCAGTGGTGCATCTCTAGAGAAGTTTGCATAGACCTACGCTTACATATATAATTTTTAAAACTACCTAGTGTATAATCACTATAAAATGTGATTATTCTTGTACATGTGTCTCTAGAGATGCTCCAGTATCAGTGTTCAGATGTGTATGTATTCATACAAAGTTTTGATATTCCTCCATCAACAAAAGCAAGGCCTGAATCCTTATTAAATTGGATATCACAAAGTCGTTTGATTCAGTTTTGTTGAAGTGATGTAGAAGTTAGGCTTTGGACATATTTTGTGTGATACACTTAGTGGGCTTTTAGCTTCCTCAACACAAGTTATACTCTATGGACCAGGGATGTGCCAAGGTGATCCTCTTTCTCCCATGTTATTCGTCCTTGTTACGGATGTTTTGAGTCACATTTTACCAAGAACTTTGGAGGAAGGCCTATAGCAGCACCTTGCTAGGACATAATTGTAGCATTGTACCAGGGACGAAGCCAGAAAAAAATTTAGGAGAGGCTGAACAAAAGAATAGAGACTTTTTTATCTTCTCTTAATCTTAGCCCCTCCTACCTAATACATATATGCATAAAATTTCAAGAGATGGCTTAGGGGGGCTCCACGTGCCCAGGATCGGTAGGGGGGGCTAGAGCCCCCCCAGCCCCACCGCTGCCTCCGTCGTTGATTGTACGTATTCCTCTATATGTTGATGACATGGTTAGCTTCATGCGCCATCATGAAAAGTTTGGAATGTGCGAAAGAGCAACGTTTATCCAAATTCAATGTGTTGACTGCAAAGGGTAGACATTGCCTTGTTGCATGAACTAAAGTATGGCCCAGAGCTTGGTGGCTTGGCACCTTGGATGTCCAACACATAAGTTGGGCTTTGAGAATGAGATGACCATGGTTCCAAAAGACCGAGGCTAATCGCCCTTGCGCTATTTTTTCTATCAAACTTCACCATGAACTTTCTTTTTTATGGTTGTGGCTACATAAGTGGGAGATGGTGCACACACCCTTTTATGTAGAGGCGGATGGTTACATGGGCAAAAAAAGCACATACCTTGCTACTCATCATTTCTATGTTTTGGTGTCTAAGAGTGAACAAGCGTACTGTGCAAGAGACCCTTATTGTAAATAATTGGTTTGTTGATATTCAAGGTGCTCTAACAGTGGGAGTTATCATTGCATTTTTAGAATTGTGGCATCTCAATGCTCAAGTAATATTACAACCTATAGTGAAAGACACTCATTTTTAGCGTCTCTCCACTAATATTTATTCATCCAAACCAGCTCATGATAGTTTCTTCAAAGGGGTTGTATAGTTTAGGGCATGGGACGTGTATGAAAAAGCTGGCATCCTAGCAAGTCTAGACTTTTCACGTGGCTCGTGGTGAATGGACATGCAGCAATTTGGTTTCCTCGGCGTTCACGGATGAAGTGAGTTGGTAGTCGTAGGCGAGGCTGTGCATGGAGGCTGGCAACGACAATCTGGCTGGTCTCGTGCGAGGTGCAGTGCATGGTGGTGTATACAATGCATTGGTGAGTTCGATGAGTGTTGAGGCTATAGCAACTGACCTGAGAGAATACACATCGGCGAAGGTAGGAGATAGTCTTTGACAACAACATCTATGCAGGATTGCGGTGCTTTTTGTATGGTAGTTGTTGGCGACGATAGAGTGGCACCATGCACTAGAGGTGGCCACAAAGTTGGCTAGAGGTTGGTGCAGCACAAGGTGGCCAATAGAAGTGCACTGTTGCTTTGGTTTGTGTAGAGACCTTCAGATTGGCTACTGGAAGCAGTCCGCTTTGACGTGTTGTTTTTCGGCAAAGTGGCTGGGTCGATTGGAGCTATACAGTCAGTGACCATAGGTAGTTGTTTTGTGTGTCGGCTTCATGGCTTGTAACGGGCTATATTGGCTATCCTTGCATGGCAGTGGTTAGTTTCGTGTAGGACAATATTGGTAGACGTCACAAATAGAATCAATCATGTGGCTACTACACAACTCGTAGCGATATGTAGCGATTGGCCTCACATAGCAATGGTGTGCTCGGTGTGGAACATCGCCTTTAACGGTGCCACAAGTTGTGACGACAATGTGTCGAATTGGTAGTTTTGTCATCTAGTGATAGTGTTGGGTTGATTGCATGGTGATGTGACTTGTGTCTTCTTTGGTGATGAAGGGGGCAATGATGTGTTTGTGAATTTTTATTAATAGGCCTTGCTGATGCCTCAATCCAACCGTCTAATACTGGTAGTTCTCGTTGTTTTTATTACTAGGCAGCGTGCCCGTGCATTGCTACGGAATAGCTAACATTTTGTACTAAAAATACACGGATCGCACGATAAGATAACAATACTGTAAAAATTAAATACCAACGTTAAAGTGACATTTAATCCAAAAAGCAAAGTTTATGAATTTAACACAGTCACGGAGAGCGCGACATCGCAGGCTCACAGGCTCTACTGTATAGATCTTTTCATGATGCGGCTAAGATAATGTTTTATATCAGGTAGGAATAAATCTTCAATATTCATTTCTTTCGTGCGCCAATAAATCCACGAATAAGTTTCCGCCAGCATCTCCATACCATCATATACATAGGTTCGAGTATATATGTAAATATAGGTAAATGCTCGTGCATTGCAATGGAAAAAAACTATGTTACGATAATATATGTATGAACATGTGTTGTACTATTACCTATAAGTATGATGTACGAAACACTAATATTACATAAGTCTTCATGTTGTATAGACCATTATAAAGTTCAAGAAATAATTAGTATTTTACCTTCTAACTTGACTATAAACCATCAGTTTAAGGGCCATAGCATGCATAAAAAAGATAAAGGTAATATCTTTCAGAACAAGATAATTAGATTTGGACATGTAACTATAAACATATCAGACAACCATTTGGACCAATTCCCAACCTACAGAAGTATATATCATGTGTTAACAATCAATAGTGCAAGGGAGGTGTCATGCATAGTCCATATTATAGATTGTTTGTTTGTTCATCATGCAATTACAAGCATTTCATAATTTAAGCACATATAGAATTCTTAAGCTATGTGTCTAATCCAAAGCTTAAGTCGCCAGCTAGAATCGGCAGAACTCTTGAGTCCACAATTGGGTCAGATATAGTATCCATGGGTATCTCATTCTCTGATTCACGAAGGATGGCATTAAACATAACAATATCTAAATGAACTACGCAATGCTTCCATCACCTGATAGAAACATAAAAAATTCATGACTTCACATAAAAGATACCATTACCAAAGAAACAAAAATCAGCATATGAAAGCATACCAATTTTGCCAACACTGGTAAACTTCCACACTCATGTCCACTAGCACGAAGAGGACAACTTCTGCTGAATGCATCATCAAATGCATGTTTTCCATAGATCAATAGAAAAACTCCTATGTTGCTGATCACCCAGAAAGCCCTAACAACCTCCCAATCTTTGGAGTTGACAAATCTTCTACTAGGGTTTTGCATGTGAAATGAAAATCCTTCAGAAAACTAAAAAATAAATTAGTTTGCAGTAGGTTTTACTCATCACTGTTTTATAGGAAGCCATACTCAGCTTTTTGGAAAGTGCCAAGATAGTAATATGGTTAACCTTTATATGCCACCACATCTTCTCCAATGCATCTACAATGTGCTAGTTTCGCGCCAATCATCTAGTAGCTTCATGGTATTGGGTATACTTGCCATTGTAGTTACTTTTCCATTGTGTTGTAGCGAAACTCCTCTCAGGCTTCTTTGCACCATTTGTGTTGAAAACCTTAATTGGACTTGAGTGCCGTGAAGTACCAAATATTTGTGCAATGATCTCTCAGGACAAATGTGTTCGATAGCCCAAATGTCAGCCTACATCAAAATTAGGTTCTTACTTCTTAAATTTTGATCTAAAAGAATTGATGCTAACAACAATAAGGGAAACAAGCGGTAGAGCGTAGTCATAATTTACCCTGAAACATCATTGCCATGAGATTTTGAAACAAGCAGAAGCCCAGAAACTAATTTTTTTGCAACTGAAGCTTTCCTATCTGAGGACCAAAATTTTGATGCATGAATGTAAATCCTAGATAAATGGGGAGCTAGCGTATGAAACTTATGTGGTGAACAACCATGCTCTAGCACCACAGAGTAGAGAGAAACCTCAAGAGCAGCCTCATTATTTTTATACAAAACTTAGTTGCCATTATCAGCTAGGTTTTCTTCAGTATTAGCAATTCCATAGTCAGTGCCCCAAATCTGATCACATTTCGGAGTTTCATCCAAATATCGATCTCCTTTGCCTCTTTAGTGGCTTTACCTTCAATCTCTCTGTCCTCAATGGCATTGCCATTAGTTACTTTGCTCTGCATAGGTTTATCATTAGTGACTTGACATTCAACGGCCTTATCATCCTTTATTCCGTCCTCAATGTCCTCATCATTCTTTGCTCTGTCGCAACAGCTTTGTCATCGGTGGCTCTGCCTTCAACAGTGCTATCATCCTTGATTCTGCCCTCAACTGCTTTATCATCAGCAGGTTATTAGTAAAAGAAAAAAATCCATCTCAAAGAAAAAAGGAACAAAACTTACACCATTTAAACATGAAAAGATCAGACAAATATTAAAGCAATGGATATTAGTATGATTGTTATTTTACATCTACAGGCAACAAATCATGAATGAATCATTGATGTCTAATGGAATGCATAAATAACCAGCGCCATAGTCATAAATTAAGTCTGTTGAGCTAAAGAAAATAGGGGGACAAAAATAACCATTTTCCTTGCTTATCTGAACAATCCAACGGTTGCTGCTGCTTTCACTTCACGAACATAAGATAAATATTAAGTCACTGCTAGTTTCTTCTAAATTGTCATGCTTGCTTGTTCACAGAGGCAGGAACATCATCACAAGATTATGTAAATTCGATTAGCATTCTATCTCTTTCTAGCAAGAAGCCAATTATGGCTACCAGCTCAAGATTATGATTTAGTAGTACATACTACCAACTTATTAATTCTAGAGCTCAGAGAAATAATGTGGTAAGATATTTCACTACCTTAAACAGTCTCTGTTTGTATTATTACCAGCAATAATCTTAGTATTTTTTTATGAAACTATCCGAAGGTACAAAATTACACGTGACAATCAAGTCATGCAAAGATTAGATAGAAAATATCAACGGTGTATGAACCCCATCATCTTCTTCCTCATCATCGTCCCCAGCATCATCCTACTCAATGGCTCGCCATGGTACATCGGCAGATTAAGCACCATACAAAAATAGGAAAACAAGATTATCAAGGTTGACTGAATTTTAACACTAGTCTGTACACTCACAGTCACCGATTTCAACGAGCGCCATCAGTCTATTGGCAACGTCGAGCTCCTCGGTGTCCTACAGGGGGCACGTGAAGGCCTCGAGATTATGTACTCACCACCAACAGCATCATGTATGTCTGTTCCTGCAAAAAGCAGGAGGAATCAGTAGTGATTAGCGAAGTGCCCGGCCTAGGCGCAATTGACCCGCGAGATTGGCCTCTTGCTAGCTCCTGGACGACGCGAGCGAGGGCGAGATTGTCCTCTTGCTAGCTGAGGCCAGTGAACGTCCACCTTCCGTCCGCCGGCGGCGCGACCGCCACCGTAGGGATCGACCGTCATCGCAACGTGATAGATAATCATGTTCGGTTGTTTTGCATGAAGGAAAATCATAACCTCTTGATGAGAATAATTTCTTATTTGATTTGATTTGATTGATTGATAGTAGTTTCCTTTTGCATACAAGAAAGTTATATCACAACAGGCGTGATGGTCGCGCGAGGGAGCACTTCCTTTTGCATGGAAGGAAACTGCCATGATTGCCACCGCACGTGGGTCTCATGCAAGGATGAGAATAATTTCTTATTTGATTTGATTTGGTTGATTGATAGTAGTTTTCTTTTGCATGCAAGAGAGTTATATCACAACATGCGTGATGGTCGCGCGAGGGAGCACTTTCTTTTGCATGGAAGGAAACTACCATGATTGCCACCGCACGTGGGTCTCATGCAAGGAAAACGAACAACTGTCGTGATTGTCTCACGGAGGTGGGATCGATCGCATGGGGTGGCAGACGGACTGTAACACCCTTGGTGTTACATTGTCCTGTTTTGTTAAAACACTACATGAGCATCATACTTGTTTATACTTGTGTGTAAATTGGAGTATAGATCAATATACGCCACTTGACACGTTTGTCTAAAACAAGGAACAAATGTTACATTTCATGTCGCTTTACATTGTTAGTATTCTAAGCGAATTTTTATCGGATAAAAATGTTGTAGAGCATTTATGCGAACTGTAATAAAGTTTGTAGTACGTATTTCATAGTCGATGATGAAATATGTGCAGTCGAGGACGAGGCTTGCTAGCTAGTATATCAAGAAGCTTGGAAATTTAATTCAACGCGAAACCATCAAGGTTTATTCGTTTCGCGTTAAGTCTGTAATTGGGTCGACGAAAGCCGTGTTTGGAAATTTTTGTAGAACAAGCGGCCTAAGAAGTGACATGATGTCATGGCTTGGGTCGATAGCCCTACGTACCCTCTTGCATTTAAAAGAATTGGTTTGGCGTTTGGACCACTGGGTAGGATTTTGCGACTGCTTTAAAAAGCATGCACGTCACCTAGTTTGGACAGGGCCAGTGCCGGCCGCATTCTCACTGTAGCCCTATGCCAGCACCCCACGCATTGGTCCTCGCGCTGCTGCTCGAGCAGACGTTTCTGCCCGGTGCTCACCATGCACGCAAGCGCACTACGCACGGGTCCTGATAGCTCTGCCTCGCCGTCGCGTCGCGCGGTACCCTGGTCGCGCTGCGCGTCGTCCATTGCCACCGCGTGGCACTGCTCCCATTGACCAGCCACAGCTGCGCACATGAGACGGTCGCCTGCTCCACCATCACTTCGGCGTCACATTGCGCTATTGCTTCCCTTGTCCGACGCCGTCCGCTGTGGCGTAGTACCGTGCTTCGTCGGCTTACGGGTTTGGCCGTGCGGATAGCCGCCTGGAGCACCTCGTTGTCCCTGTCATTTGTGTGCGCTGGTAATTTACGTTGACGGCCCCGAGTGTGCCAAACCAAGCCATGCCAAAGCTCCCCTGTCTCCACTGTTGTCTTGGCCGGCGTGACCGTTTCCTTCGGTTCTCCATCGTGGCAGCGTCGTGATCCAATTAGTCACGTTCTCAGCTCCGCTAGGTAGCCAACAGCTCAACCGACCCACCCCACCGCTTGTAGCGCCGCACTATGCCTCAATTTTGAAGTGCCGCTCCGTCGGGTCCTTAAGACCGGGGTGGCCTGCGCCATCGGCAAGCCGCGGAACCAAGGTATAACATTTTCAATTCGTTGCACTGCTAGCCTCTCCTCTAGCTGCTTATCGCTCTGCTCACCTCATCCGAAGCTCTACCACCGTATAGCGTCTTCTCCGTGGCTGGCGTGAATCGGGCAATCGCGCGCAAGCAGAGCAGCCGACGGTGCTTACTGTTGCTCTTAGCTTGTTGACGTCAGCTCTGCGTTATCCCTACGTCATACATGTTTTAGGGCCGTTTTCTTGTAGAAAAATAAATCCTTGAATACATTGAAATACGCTGCTTTGCTCTGTTGGGCGCGTCCGTGTAGCCGCCTAGGCTAGCTCCATGTGCTGGGCCACGCTCGCCGTTCGCGCGCGCCTCGCATCCGCGCCTAGTTCGTTGTTCGCGCTCGCTGCCCGCGCGCTTGCATCTGTTCGCCTGGGCCAGTTGGCGCTAGCGTCGCGCCCCGCCGTGGGCCGGCCTGCCCAGTGCCGCGCTCATGTCGCGCCCCGCCATGGGCCGGCCTACCTGCCTGCTGCGCTCGTATCCTGCCACGCTGCCGCTGCTGGGCCACGCTCGTGCCGCTCGTGTCCGCGCCTCGCCTGCTGGGCCGCGCTCGCCGCTTGCTGGGCCGAGCCAAACCGAGTGGGCCGCGCAATAGAACGGCGTTTTCCATTTTCCAATAGATCGTAAATGTTTATTTAATATAGTTTCTAACTGAACTTTGATAAATCGTAGTAAATCTTGCAGATGTCCAAAAATAGTGAAACCAAGTTTGTTAAGTTCGCAAAATTATCATCTACCTGTTAGTGCAGTTATATTACAATTAGCCATGACGATGGTAGGTTCATAAATTTAAGCTAGATGGTTTAGTATTATGTAGATTAATATTTGTAGGAATTTTTGTGGTAAATTGGTATTGGATATAGTTATAAAATTTTTACAGTAGGCTTACTATATTATTGTGTACTTGCTGTAGATTTTGTAGCCCTAGAGTAGGTTGTTAAATAGGTAGCCATTACCCTTGCTTTATCATATATAGCGTAAATTAGCATTAGGAGTAAGAACACCTATAGTTGCTATAATAATAATGAATGTCATATTTCAAACTTGCTATTATATGGCTTAGCACCGTGGTCGGTAGCGCTAGCTTAGTAGTTAAATTGATGTACTTTTATTTTAAGAGTTGTTGATTGTTATATTCCTAAGCATTGCATCGTCATTTCATGCATGTAGATCACGAGCTGGTAGACTTCGTGTCCGTCGGCGAGCTGGAGTACGACGAGGTGATCGAGGAGTATGAGGAGGAGATCCTCGTGCAGGAGAGAGCCCAGGAGCCTGCTAGTGCTGATCCTACTGATCTGTCGCCTGCTCAAGGCAAGTCCCAGTGTATAACTCCTATTTTAATGATCACTGAATATATATATGTGATGTGCATATAAGTTACAGGCATTTTATGGACACTACATGCATAAATATATCTACCCATGAGTCCTACTAGTACAGATCAAGTAGCTGCTATGCTCATGATATCGGTAGCGTGAGTAACCTGCCGTTACTCGCAAATAGGTGATAAAATATGATCACTCATGATAAAATGATGGAAAGGTAAATAGTGACCGGGCAGGGATATGGTTTGGGTATTGGTGGGTGTAAAGGGTTGTGTCCTGCGGCCAACATGGCATAGCTCGGTTATACTTTTTCTCTGTCTGTGTCGATTAAGGACCGGTTGTTGCATATGACTCTAGGCAAGTCACAGATTTATTGTCTCGAGCGCATACTTGGGTATGGGCGCAGGGAAGACTTGTTGCTCTCTTGTCGTGGATCCAGCTCTTTCCGGACCGACTGATTGAAGGCGGAGATGGTGGAGGTCCTTGCACCACACTAAGTCCGAGACTCAGGAATGAGGGCTTGGAGTCCAAGTTTAGACGGGGACCTAGACACTCGGGACAGGAGAGTGATGGGTTAGTCCTGCTTGTGTCTGGGGTACAAGCAGGACGTATGTTTTTGGGGCACCCAGCTGGGCACATTGATTCGCGAATCACCGGGCGATCCGGTACGGCTTGTCTGCGGTTTAGCACCGCAGTAAAAACTAGAAGTTGAAAGGAGAAGAAATGGAACTGATTGCTCAATCCTTGCTTGAAAGTAGAATATGTGCTTATATAGACTGGCTAGATGATACCTTAATACGGCTATAAGAAAACATGAATAAGGACTCACTATTAGTATTGCTTTCTGCCAAAAGAAACCAACCAACCATAAAGCTTATCATATTCTTTGGAGTCGAAAAATTATTCCCACTAGTCGGATAAGTCTTACGAGTATATTGTGTACTCAGGGTTTATTTACCCCTGTTACAGGTGATGCATGAGAAGTACCTTGTGTGGAGGATTCTTCTGGTGGGCTCAGACGGATTCTCGTCCCTATCGCTAGATGTATATTTTTAAAATTCTGCAGTTTATCATTCCACACTCTTATATTTGGTATTGTAATAATGTACTTTTTAAGAAACTCTAATATATAAAATGAACTGGTATTGTAACTCGTTCTCATTATTGGATCATTGGAAAAAAAAAATGGATCTTTCGGGTTCTTCCTTGGGGTGTGTCCGACGGATACCGCCCACTGTAGCTTGCTTTCGGAGTGCTTAGTGTCTGGTGGAAGACGAGCACCGCCGTAAGCGTGTTATTTCGAGTGGTTCTGCCACACGGACGAACCAAGATAATTGTCACATCAAAACGATGTCCAAAACTTTGTTCTTTTTAGTCGTAGGAGATTAGTGTCATGCTGCTATGTTGTACCTCTATTATTTTACTCGGTCTGAGTTTATCTTCTTTTTTAAATATATAATCCGTAACTCTCCTGTTTCGATCGTAAAAAAAAACATGCATAAACATTCTTGCTCGCACTTGACGCAAGACAGATTTTCCTCTCTTTTTTTTGCGGGTTTTCCAGTCAATGTCAACCAACCTATTACTAATATCTCCATCATTGCCTCTGCATGATCGGCGGTCGCTCCAGGACGCCGGCGTGAGACAGCAGCGCCCACAGCTGCGTCATTAACTCGCCCCCGGCGCCGAGCATCTCGGCGTGGATGTCCACGTTGTCCGACGGCGCGAGGAACAGCACGAGCTCCGTCCAGAACTCGGCAAGCATTTCCCACCGCCGCGCGTCGTCGCCGCCAAAGGCCGCCCTGAGCTGCCCCCAGAGCACCGCCGCCCTCTCGATGACGGTGGCGCCGGCGGCTCTATCGTACGTGCCACTTTCCTGCACGTACGGCCGCTCTGCGATCTCCATCTCCTCTAGCCTGGCGATTATGCTGCTCTGCGTCCTGCAGCCGTCGAGGTGGTCCCGTGCCTGCTGCACCGCCGTGTCAAAGATCTGCTCGGCGTTGTAGCTGGGGTCCGGCAGCATCTCCGGCACGAAGGCCACCAGGTAGGCTCAGTAGTTGGACAGCTTCTTCGCGACGAGTCGGTGGTGCTCGTCACCGACTGCGGCGCGCCCAGCTGGACTGAAACTGTAAGACCAGTCGCAGCTCGTGGTCACCACGTTCCACGCCAGGATCTGATCGGTGACCTTGGGAAGCCTGCACGCCCATCCCAGACGCGGCAGCAGACGGTGCTTTCGCAGGGTCGCCACGCCATTGCTGAGCTGGCAATGGCTCTGCTTGAGCCAGAGGAGCACGGCGCGCTTCACCTCGGGCTGCAGTGGCTTCCTCTGGCCCTGCCGCCGGGGCTCCACCAGGTAGAGCGTCAGCCACGAGAGCAGGTTGCACGGCTGGTGGTTGAACCGTTTCAGGAGCACGTACTGACCGACCTTATCTTCCCAGTACCTGGTCTCCGGCGGCGTGATGCTCTGCTTCCACCACAGGTGGTGGCCCAGCCGCCGCCCTGATCATGGCCGGTCGTCGCGCACGCAGCGGTACACGGTCTTGACGTACCTCCAGTTGGAGGAGAAGCCGGCCACCGCCTGGAACACCTCGAGCCCCGCGGTGATCACGACGACGAGCAGGTGACGGAGCAGTCGAGGTTGCGCACGCCGACGTGGAGGCGATGGTAGCCGGGGCCGAGCGTGCCGAAGAACGCCGTCCACATGGTCAGCCCCGCCACGGCGACGGCGATGCAGATGTACGTCTTGGCCCCCACCAGCACGATGTTCCTAGTGTAGAAGAAGTCGTAGAGGAAGGCGAGCTCCGCCTCGACGACCCGGAACGCGGCGTCAGGGCCGGTGGTGCCCATGTGGATGAGCCCGTTCAGGACGAGGCTGCGCGCCTTCTCCGAGCCGGCCTCCGCCGGAACGTACCCGTAGAACCGGCGCTTCAGCAGCTTGAACAGGGCGAACGCAAGGCAGAAGTCCCTGGCCCTGTCCTTCTCGACGTCGCTGTCCGGCTGCTGGTCGATCCACTGGTAAACCTGGTCGATCGTGACGACCGACTTGGCGGCGCTCTGGGAGATCATATTTTCCAGGACGCGGTGGCCGCCGGTGTGGATGACCGGCTCCATCACCTCCTCGCCGTGGAAGATGTACGCGTACCCTTGCATGGTGACGGGGTTAGCAGCAGGCTGCTGGTCGCTGTCGGCGACGTACTCGGCCATGTACTCGGCGACCACCCTGACGTACAGGTCGGGGCGGCTGGCCTCGATCATCTCGGCGATCTTGGCCGCCGTCTTGAGCACGTTGAGCGCCCAGAACGCCCAGATGGCGGCCCGGTAGCTGGCGTTGCGGCCGGTGGCGTTGATGATGAGCCAGAGCACGAGGCACGTCTGGAGGACGTGCTGCAGCAGCAGCTTCTTGCGCTGGTCCATGTCGCTGCGGCTGTGCACGGGCGCCGAGTACGCGCTCGCCTGGATGAGCAGCAGCGCGGCCGCCCAGAGCACGAACGTCTCGCCGCGGAAGGGCCCGTCCTGGATGATCCCCACGGCGTAGGAGACCACCACGTAGGACATGGAGTAGGCCATCCACATGGCGCCGCGGAGCAGCTTGTCGCTGCTCCGGCGGTTCGCGGAGCCGTAGAGCACCAGGGCGGCCAGGATGAGCGCGCTCAGGAGCACCACCACCTCCAGGCGCAGTAGGCTGCCCTGCACCATGCTGAGGCTCTCCCGGATGCCGCGTATGGCTGCACGGCTTACCTCCATAGCGGACTCGCCTGACTGGATCCACTGACCTGACCAGCCGGGGCTCTTGAAGTGGCAGAAGCAGATCATGGAAAGCCAACGCATTGATCCATGAAGGAAGACGATGAAACTGAAAGAGAATTGAAGGAAAAACCAGCAAGAAACGGTAATGAATGGAATTGGAATTGTTGTCCATTTACAAGATGCCGAGGTGGCTTCTTTTATGAGTCATGTCTCATGGTCATGGCTTGTGGCGGTGGCATTTCTTGCAAGATAAGAATCTCCCCCAAAGTTTCAAGAAACCTTTCTGCTCTCTGAAACCTGTCAGATATCGAAATCCTTTCTTCTCTCTTAAACCTGTCAGATATCGAAATCCTTTCTGGTAAATTGCCTTTTCAGCTTCTCTGCAAGAGCACGAGTTTGGACCGATGAGATGGCACCAGATGAAGAAAAGAATATATCCCATTCAACATTGGTTTGGAGATGGACATGCAGATATCAGTTCTCAATACCAGACCATGACCGTAAAGCTGGAAACTTGAGTGCTCAGGGAGAGGAAGCATACTGGCATGAGAAGACGGTCCGAAAGAACCCGCGCATTGTGGCTAAACAAGAACTTGAGTGGCTGCTAGGCAAATACCATAAAAAAACAAAAACTAGACTAATAGTTAAGCAATTTCCAATATATTGACTCTGATTCACCATTATAGCACCTCAGCTGAAAGATGAAACATGGTATGAAAAGCACAAGCTGGATCAAGCAGGGCATTATGCTACCAGTATCCAGAAACTAAACAACATAGTACGATAGGAGTAAATACTACATACGAAGTACCATCACAGAGGCACTAGTTCTCATTCGAAGTACCATCACAGAGGCACTAGTTCTCTCAGAGCTGAGGCGTCTTTATTTAGGCGAATACTACTTCATTACAGCATTACTGGTCTACTGGGTCATCTGCAGTTGAAGCTTCTTTGCTAGCTCTTCCTTTGCTGCGCCGACAACCCTGTCCTTGACGTCGCCCTCCTTCATGAACAGGAATGTTGGCATGGCCTCAACACTGAATTGCTCAGCAATGGTCTGCTTAGAAAATAGATATCATAATACACACAATGCAATTAACAAGTATATTGTATTATGAGAATCTGAAAAGAGTGTTAGAAAGTTCAACAACCTTCATTTCATCAACATCAACTTTCAGAAAAACAACATTTGGGTGCTTCTTGGCCAGTTCAGCAAAAACTGGAGCTATCATGCGGCATGGTGGACACCATGTGGCAGTGAAGTCAATCACCACCTATTATTACAAGCAAAAGTATATAAGCACGCGTTGAGCAGAAGCATGTGAAGTGTGTTGAAAAATAAACCTATCTGATCTTGCATTATAAATTGTGATGATTTTGTCACATCCAAATTACCAAAACAACCAAATTCTCAACTCAACGCCGCACCATTTCACAAATAATATCATGGTTTAGGGGGTCTAGTGAATAACATGCTTTGCTTTTGGTATACAACATGAATCATCTGATATGCGTAATTGCAGTGACAATGTGATATCATGGTTTGCACACAATCTTATGAGTATATAGGAGTAGACAATTCAACTAGAACAGTATTTCGGCATTACAAAAACAAGGGATGATATTAGAAGACAACAAGAGTATTCTCTGCAGATTAGAAAATTGTAAGAAATACCAATCTGAACTTCTGGAGCAACACAACAAAGACTCTCGGTCCCAAGGATGTTGGGATAGACACACTACACATAATAAAACTGCAGCAGTTGTAAAAGGAGACATGCCATCGGCAAATCAACCATATAACACTAAAAGGATTTTAGTTACAAAGAACGAATGAGTAGGCTGAAACTGGGATCAACCTTCAATGCAGAGCTACACACTTTTTATTACGCTAACTTCAAAGGGCCGAATTCCATAAAGGATGTTACATTTTTCAAATCTGCTGCTAAACTCCTAGTATATCAGTTGTCATCATATTTCACCTACCGGAAGTATGAAGTTCAAAAATGGGAACACGAGATTTCGATTAAAAAGTTAAGATTTTCTCGGGCTAAACATAAACCCTTCTTCTATAAATATCCCCTAACACACCAACAAAAGGGGATCAGATCCAAAACGCTTCCCAAATCATCCAAACTAACCGGAAATCCCAATCCGACTTGATTAAGGACAGACTCTCACGTCAAGCCCACAAGTATTCCAACTGCAGGCGAAAGCATACGTATACCAGGTAATACATGAATCATACCAAACGGTTCGAAATTCTACAAATCGGCACAGACCAAGACAATCCAGTCAAAACAAAACACAATCTGTCCAGCAGATTCTAAGACGAGCGTAGGCATGGACTGATCTAGCCAGGTTCCTTGCAGCGATACACAGAGGGAAGCGAAATACAAAGACAGAGAAACAATACCAGCTTCTTGGCGCTGTTGGCCTCCTCGATCTGGATGCTCCACTCGTCCAGGCTGTGGATCGCGATCACCGACCCCTCTGCCGGAGCCACCGGTGTCGCCGCCGCCGCCGCCGCCTCCGACGCCATCTCCGTCGCCCGCGCGCACGCTACCAACCGCTTGAGGAGTTGAGGAGGGGACACACTGTACGCAGACACGGAACGGTTGTTCTTCTGTCCTTCTCTCTCCTCGACCCGGAAGATATTTGCATGTTCGAGGGGAATCCAACGTGGGACCACATTACCAATATGCCCTTGCGCCCAGGGGAAATTACGACCAGGGGCTCGGGCCCATGGGTTTGAGAATATATCCGTCTGACTAGACGCTCCCGTGCTCCAATTAAAAAAAAACATAAATAGTGTTTTTAAAAATCCAACTAAAATTATGTATGGAAAGATGATGCAAGCATCCGTATTCATGCAAGAACGAACAAAAATTTACACAAGGAGAAATAAGAAAATAGTCTGTCTATCTGTCGTTCATGTGTTTCCCTCCCACCTCACACTCGATTTTTTTTTTCACAAGGTTCTTCTTCCCCCTCCAGCCTCACTGCAGTTCCTGCTCGTCCTCGACCCCGCTACTGACCACCGCCCCACTACGGGCGATAGGGTTCGCCGGAGCTCGTCCTAGCGTCTGTGGTGACCTCCCTCTTCCCCTCCTCCTCCCACGGTCGCCATCTTCTCCAACTTCGGCGAGCCTCCTTGCCCTGACCTGGCCCGGCTGCCCCTACCATCGTCAGCTCTCCTAAACCGCCCAGCCACCATCCCAACCACGTGGCCCCTTCTATACTCGCCGGAGTTGGAGAAGAATGAGGGAGAGAGCTCGCCGGAACCCCCCACCGCCGTCGTCGTCTTCGTCTCCGGTGGTGGAAGAGGAGGATCGGACACCTACCTCATCGGGACCCACGAGCTCAGCCGCCACCGTCGTCGACGGAGGAGGAGGAAGGAAGGAGCCGCGAGCTCACCTGAGCACGGGATCGAACGGCATCCATCGCGTCCCTGCACGGATCCAAGGCCCCATAAATCGCGTGTGAGGAGCTCCTATAACACTCGGATGTTCTATAGCTTTCTCGAAAAGGAAATCAAGATATAATTGGGTCGGAGGCGTTATTTATCTAGATCCAACTTGTATCAACTGTGTCCTAATTTTCTCCTTTTTGCTTCTTTTGTAACAAAGTCATCATTAAATTTTGCATGAATGTAGATCCTTGCATTATCTATTCATCTATATTTTTTGATTTTTTGAAGCACCTTTTTATGTTTTTTTTAACGGGGCCACGGGACAGGAGTACCTAACGGTCTGGTCAGCAGGTCAGGTCGTCAGGAACGAACGGCAGGATGCACGTGCTCAGGCAGGCCAAGCAGCATCCTTTGGATCTGCTGCTATCAGACAGTGGTGGCACACGCACACGCACACGCACACGCACACCGCACACTGGCTGTACCGGCATCGCAGACTCGGTTTGTGTTCGTCGTCTTGCGTAAAGCTTGCCTACGCGGCTATGCCCCATGATCGTTGGCATTTTTCGTACCAGCACACTCGTTATTCCGAAATGAACCGGAAAGGACTTGATTAGCATTTCCAACATCTCCAAAGCTGCTAATCTTGCTAACTTCGATTACTGGATTTTGTAATGATTTTTTAGCTTCTCAGCACTCGATAAAAAACAAGAAAAAGCTACTCTCAGGTCTCAACATGCCAGTTTTTATTTCACTCCCTCAAAAGCTAGCTTTCCAGATTTTCAAAAGCCAACTCAATAGCTAGATTATTTGTTTCAACTTCTGGCTTTTGGCTAGGAGAAACCAAATAAAAGCTAAAACAAACGGACCCTAAAGGCTGAAGTGAACCAAAAGAATCGAGCATCCGAATTATTTTTTCACCAAGGATAAAGTTAAGAGAACGCATATATGTTGCTATTAAGGCCGCATTTAGTAACGCTCCTGTAGTAATTCCATAGTTCCACAAACCAAACGTGCTTCTGCTTTGCTCTGCCCACGAAACACGCTCTCTAGAGCTGGATACTGAAATTCACCGCAAGACCCAAAAAAATGGCTTCGCCTAACTCCTCTGTCCATGCGTGGGGTGCAGATTCTCTAACTTGGTTAAGAAAAGTCACCGGTGACTTTGGCCGTTCCAGATGCCACTCAATTTACATCCAACGGCTGCTGCTCCTCTGAACTACTTTCCACATATAGCAGCCAGCCCACAAGAAGATTATAGCCCAAACAAAGCTCAGATTTGGAGAAATAAGCCCAGCTTTACGGGAGAGACAAATAAAACGAGAATAGCGGCTAATTCAATACATAAACATATACGGACACTATTTTTAGTGCAAATTTAACAACCATTTCACTTAAATATTTTGCATAGCGCTCATGCTCCAAAATAACCCCAGCCACTTTTACAGGACATCAATTTGCACAGTTTAGCCAAATAATTGCAGCAAATGTTAACCAAGTTCACCCCAAAAGAACAAAATATCCTTCCCCTGCAGCAGCGATTAGGGTCCTAGAGGAAATCATCAATGTTACTAAGTCCCGGGAAACACAAAGAAAAAGTTGAAAAAAAATTAATATTTAAACTAATTCTACAAGTTGAAAAAGACAAATATTGAAACTACCATCAACAAATTGGTGTAGCCAGTGAAGACATTGCTAGCATCATCCATTGATACTTGTGTTTCTACGGCTGCACTATTTTCTCCATGCTGCATAAATCATCCAAACTTGAAATTTAGCAAGTACTAGTGAATAGAAACATTATTTTGGAAAGGGTTTCAGCAACATACGTTGGATTTATTTGGCACCTTTTTCTTGTACTTTCGTGTCTTGTCCAGCCAACTTCGTTTTCGCTTTGAACTTTTTGGTTGAACCTCTTTTTTCCTTAGGCATGCAGCTCCAAGGAAATCTTCATCTTGTTGAACATCAGGTTGGAGTTGGACATTATATGAATCAGACAAAATGCTTGTAGGTGCACTAATTTTGTCCTGTAGTTGCTTACCAAGACAATCAAGTGCATCATCTACCAATAGGCAACACTCTGGAGAGCTTGCTGCTTGATATGCTAGATTCAGAAACTTGTGAGACATATACTTATATCGAAGCATTGCATCTAATTTTGGATCTTCGATGACGCTCCTTCCTTTATTATCTTGTACAGTTTCATACCTTGCTCCCCTTGTCCAACGCTTTAGCACATAATGGTCAGGCAATAGTTTGATATTCATCAAGTCAAGAACTTTCAATCCATGGCTACACAATACACCTGTCCTTTCAAATTGGTTACAGCTACATGAAACTTTTTGCTCCAAAGGATCACCTACAACTATGCGCTCTTGTTCAGAACTTAAATAACCATCAGATCTCACAATAGAAATAGCATATGTGTTATTTTCATGCAATGGTCTAGTACATGCAGCCATGGATCTTTCATACTCAGCTTGGAATGCTTCAAATATTTGGGGGTGTAAAGTTTACTTGCTTGCACTAACATAGGTATCTTCATTCTTATTCTTGGTAGCTTTTTCCTAGCTTCAAATTCTTCATCTAGTTCCTTGTTTCTTTTTCCTTGCACTGCCCTTTCAAAGTGCTTTAAGAACCTAATGATGTCAAAATCTAATTTCAGATGCTGTTTCAAGTCACTATTGAAACTCTCACTTAATTGTGTGCTTCTCATTTCCAATGTAAAAACATCCCTCATGTAACATTCAGCCCATTTCTCCTTAAACTTGTAGATGCTATCCAACCATGATGACTTATTCTTATCCACCTTATTTCTCATGCTGTCAAATGCTTCTTCAAAGGCCTCCTTGTCCTCAATATTATACATGCAAGCACTGAAATCTAAGAGGATATGAGATTCTTCATTTTCATCATTTTTATTGTTGCTCAAGTGCTTGACAGCATTCTGCATTATATGAAAAGTACACAACCCATGCCATGCATCTACAAATACCTCCCGAATTGCATTTCCCATTGCAGCGTCTTGGTCAGTAAATATAATTCTGGGTTCCTTTCCATTGTGTGCAGCTAGAAAGGCCTTAAATAACCATGTGAATGAAGCACATGTTTCATCAAATAAAATTGCTGCTCCAAAAACAATGGTCTCTCTAAACTGATTGAATCCAACAAAAACACCAAACGGCCTATATTCTTTGTTTGTGCCAAAGGTGGTGTCAAAGGTGACAACATCTTCAAAGTGTGCATAATCAATTATCATCTTTGCATCTGCCCAGAAAATATTGGTTATCTGTTCTTCATTGTCCAATTGCAAAGCATAGTGGAAAGAAGGATTGTCAGCGATCTTGTCTTGAAAATACTTCAACATGCTTCCAGCCTGGCCATAAGCCAACTCCCTTTGACGCCGACTCTACAAGTAATTTTTATGATCACGACAAGTGTAGCTGAGATTTATGGGTCCTCCAACTTGGCGACAAGCCAACTCACGTGCCGCTTTTGGCCTAATTCCAGAATCATCAGCTGCCTCAATTTTAAAAGCCTGTACTTCTGAAATCTTCCTCTGTGATGTCATCAAATGGACGGTTTGCGGCAAGTGAAGAACATGATTGTGTGCAAGCAATAGATCAAATACTTCATAATTTCTAGCCACACGATCTAATGTTAGACCCATCCGAACTGGACAACATGTCCTTGTTTCAGCTCGAGGATTTTTGGTGGCATGATCCCTCTTGTCATGTGCTCTTCGACCTTCCTTAGCACACACATATCTACAAGATGTTGCCTTTCCATCAGTACCAACATTTGTGTACCTCTTCCTGACCTCAAAACCCACATGACCTCCATAATCAATCCAAAAAGACCAAGCATCCTCCAAGTTCCTGAATTTCTGACCAATCCAAGGTAACCAAGTAGGATTCACATTCTCCCTACATGAAAAATAAATATATATTTATTGCAAGGCACGTCTGGATGCAAACAAAGAAAAATAAATTAAAAGGTAAACCTAACTTACTTGTTTGGTTTTGCCATGTCTGAATCGGAAGACTGAAAGAGAAAAAGTTGATTTTGGTTACCTGTAAGCAAGGTCTGAATCAACGAGTACTACACAAAAACAAGCAGGTCTAAATTTTTGGCTTACAAAAAAATAAGCCTGAAAGATGAAAGATTGATTTTGGCTACCTGTAGAAAAGCAAGATCACGTGAAGGAAGATGGCGAGCTCCAACAACAGACCTCTGCCCAGGCCAGAATTTCGCGACGACGACGTTGCTGCTGTCGTCCACGCGCAGCAGCAGCAGCAGCTATCACACGTACCAGATCGGCAACACGCGCTCGCTGCTCCCTGTTGACGAGATGACTGTGTCTAGCCACCATCGGCCGAGCGAAACAAAATCTGGCGCCAAAAATGTGCCGTCGCTGCTTATTTACCCGCCAAAAATACATAGCGCCTGTAGTCAACCGATTCCACTTCTCGCGAGCTGGGCCTTTGTTTGGGCTGTCAAATGGGCTGAGCTAATTGATTCTTGAAACCTTTGTGAAAGAAAACCGTTGGATGAGGAATGAATGGAATCGGGACGAGGAGAAGTCACCGGTGACTTTTGTTCTTCAAGTTAGAGAATCTGCGCCGCCATGCGTGCAGGCCCTCCCCAAAACCCCTTCCTCTTCCGAGCGGGGTGCAAGGTGGACAACAGTCCAAGCATGGTGATCGAGCGCGGGGCGAACGACGGTTGGAGCAGGATAGTCGAGGCTCGCGAGTTGCGACGGACAAGGCGAAGCGTGGGCCTGTTCGACTGGTATTAATGGCGGCGGATAAGCCAACTGAAGTTGTTTTGTTGTGAAAGAAAAATACTGTAGTAGCTGATAAGCCGACTGATAAATTCAAACGAACAGACCCTAGAGAAGAAGGGCCAAGTGGATATGAAAGAGAGAAGGAAAGAAAAGACAAATAGATGGGGAGGAAAAAATAAAAAAAAAGAGAAAAAGGATAAAGGTATTATGAATATTTTATTATTTTTTATGTACAGAAGCAGTTTTACCGAGCGTCTGTTCTTCTAGAGAAGCTATCTGGAGCCAAATAATGCTGCTCCACCAAAGGAGCTGGAGATCTATAACACATGCA
This sequence comes from Miscanthus floridulus, assembly GCF_019320115.1. NCBI lineage: Eukaryota > Viridiplantae > Streptophyta > Magnoliopsida > Poales > Poaceae > Miscanthus > Miscanthus floridulus. The sequence goes on along the minus strand of NC_089596.1, from coordinate 90,415,614 downwards.
CCCTAATAAAAGAAAAAAAAATCATAAAAGATGGTGATGCGCCTCGAATACGCTTAACTCGGACGCTGAAGAGTGTATTTTATTCTTTGAATAAAACATAGGGAACCTACTTTTCTTAAAGAAAAAGAACTCATAAAAAGATGGAGCACCCTGCCTCTGCGTTCATAGCAAGCAGCACATTGGAATATTGGGCATGTAGAACTGACAAAGGATGTACTGAAATTCAACAGAGAGGATGATGTACTTGGACAACTACATCTCTTCAATTCGATCGATACGTTTGGAGTATGCCCCGAATACAGGGAATGAAGACCAACAAATGCTGAAGCTACAAGTAAACTAAATCGACCAGCCCAAAATTAAATACATCTCTCTCGTATAAGCTGAAGCTACTATGTGTAAATCGACCAGCCCGGTGATCAGAATAGGTACTTGGACAGCACGTACTTGGGGGCAGGCCTCCTGTCCCCGAGCCAGTGCTGCATGTGCACGCCGATGGCGTCCAGGTGCTGCCCGCTCCGGCCGTGGAACCCCACCACCTTCCCCTCGGTCGTCGCCGACGAGAAGTAGGCGCCGAACTCGTCGCCGTACGGCCCGTACTTGCCCCGGTTGGTGATGAACGTCAGCGACCTCAGGACCCGGGGCCCGTCCTCCCTGTTCGTGTTGTAGTAGCCGTACACGCACGTCAGCACCTCGTGCGGGAAGTCCAGCTTGACCTGCACACGCGTTCAGGGGAAAACGATGTCACGGTGCTGAAGAAATATGCAGGGCTCATGGCGTATCCCGGCAAGGGGATGGATGAACATGAGAGAAACTTGATTTGGCACTCACCCTGTGGGTTATGTGGCCGCTGTTCCCATGCCTTGAAGACCAGATGGAGTGCCCACTCCTGTCATACTCGATCTGTATCGACCCGATGAATGCTCCTCTCATGATGTAGATTTGCTTCACGCCAGTGTAAACGCCGTCGTCCCACGCCCGGCCTCCCTCCCCACCCCATGGTCCTGGTCCCATCGGAACCGGTTCTTTCACCATGCCATAAGCAACCTGCACAATGATTAGAATGCATGGATCACTGTCTGTTTCAGCTATCACCCCTGCAGAAATGCTGGTGATGGCTCCACATTTCCGAACTGGATTCAGAGTTTCAGACTTGCAAGAATTTTAGTTACCTCATTGTCTGTATATGTATTGCTCTGCGCTTGAGCAAGCATGTTGTAATGTACTGATGGGCTAGTCGCGGTCTTTGGTCTGCTAACAAATCGCTGTGAAGCCAACTTGCCTTCCTGAACATGAACTCCAATGCCATCGATGTACCACCCCTCCCTGCCATGAAAACCTACTATCCTTCCATTGGTAAAACTTGTGGAGAAGTATGTGCCATACTCATCCCCATATGGTCCATATGTCCGCTTGTTCGTGTGAAACGTTAGAGATCTGACCACGGTTGGGCCCATGATTATTGCTGAATCATAGAACCCGGTTATATGAGTCAACACCTCTGAAGGGAAATCGAATATTATCTGCCAAGACAAAAGTTGTCAGATCATCCAAACCTGATAAACGTTACTGTTCAGGAACAAAACTGATACTGCGGTCACATTACCTTGTCAGGTATAACACCTCCACTGAATCCATGCTTGTTACCCCATACTGCCTGCCCATTTCGATCATACAGAACCTTAATAGAAGAAATTCCCACTGCACGTGTCAAATTGATCTGCCACACACCAGTGTATACACCGTCATCAAATATGGTGCCACCACTTCCACCCCAGGGACCATAAGTCTGAGGGCTGCTAATGGCTGCAGCTCCTGTGTCTCCATAGTAACTGGGGAAAGAAACCATCTGCAAGGCGAAGTTCAGATTTCAGAATTTAAAGTTTGTACAATTATCTGATAGATAGTGAACTGGATGCATGTGGTAGGCTAGTTTGTCACACCTTGTTCCAGAGCGCTCCATCATTGTAGTCCGGTGATGGGTTTGTATACTGCTGCTTGGGCTGATTGCTAGCATAAACAGCGTAGCTATCGCCTCTATCTCGCACAGCGAGAACCATGTCAGGTCCAGTATCACCACCAGTGAAGCCATAGCCGTTTCTACTTTGTGAGCTTGGGAGGCTCATAGGTGAAGCTGGAGAATTCATTGGATTTGGAAAATGCACTTGCTTCAGGTAGAAACCTATTGAGTTGAGATATGACCCAGACCGCCCATGAAATCCAATGATCTTGCCGCTGCTCACTGGAAGTGAGAAAGGTGTCCCATCTTCGGTGCCGAAAGGTCCATACGTCGAACTGTTGCTCTGAAATGTCAATGATCTTATGATGACCGGTGTCCCACAAACAGATCCATAGTGTCCACTTACAGACACAAGGACTTCATCTGGAAAATCTAGCTTCACCTGCAGATTATACAGAGCATGAACAATTTTGTCAAACAGACATGAAAACTGATTTGCAATTCTGAACTTTATCAACACAGAAGCACTTGTCTGGATTATAATAGATATCAAATTAGTCTTGTTGAGTACAAACTCGGTGCAGCTTGAGTAAACCAGATTAACAAAATGAAAATTTGTCTTTGAAGTTCATCAGCATCCAAATAGGGTCATTTGATATCAAAATAGAAAAAATACAAATGCTTCAGGGATGATTTAGTGAAGTATACCTTATCTGTTTCAGAGCCTCCATCAGTACCTCCATGCGTCTCTGACCAAACTGACCTTCCTTTCAGATCATACTCGATCCTTATTGAGTCGATAGCTGCACCATGGCCGATCACGATCTGGCGTATTGTTGAGTACACACCGTCATCCCAAGGGTATCCTCCTGTCCCTCCCCAAGGTCCAACCACTATGGGACTCTTTCCATTAATGCTTTTGATGCTCTAGTGGACATAGATCACAAAATTATTGTTAGAACATGGTAACAGAACTAGAATTCTAAAAACTATATGACATATCACAAAAATCATTGTGTTTGTAACTTCAATTTAAATTCATCTCCAGCAAAATCGAAGTGCTGTTATAACATTCAGTTGGTAAGTTTTTCATGTAAGGAAAAAAGCATCATTGGATGCAAGTTCTGTTCCAGATTCTAAGATTTCCAAGAAAGGGTCCAATTTCCAAAAATGGCAAATGAAAACTCCAAATGGTTTGTCACATGCTGTGATCCCAACTATTCTGCACAATTATACGGTGGCATTTCCAAGAAGTTCATTAGACCATTATCGACACAAATGTTTTGGAAAACAAACACAGAAATATGTGTGTGCAGTGTGCACGCGCACATACAAGCCTACAAACAAACAAAAGAAAGTACCATTTTTCGTTGCGCAAATAGTCTCAAACACTTGAGAGTCAGAGAACTGAGCCTATGCCTTCTACTACCCCCCCTGCTACCGTGTTGTGACTTGTGAGTTTAATAAGACAAGAAGAAGCATGCCCCTGCCAATTTATAGGATGACTAAAGCAAAGGATGCCAGGGCCAAACCAGCCACTAGTCGCAACTCGCAAGCAGGCGGCAGCGCTAACGGTTGAGGAGACCTGAAAGCAAACAAGGGAACTAGATTCTCTGACCTACTGGAGCCAATTCACGCACACAGTTTCCATGACGCGATTATCAGTCTGTTTCCAGCCCCTCATATTCGCCTTTTATTGCTCTGCAATCCCAGGCCACACCGACCTTTGCATGATTCCCTGCAAACTAGCGATGGGAAATTAAAGAAGCCACATTTCTTATGATATGAATCCTGCAATATAATGTTTTTTTTTTCACTCGTCATTCTGCCTGTTGTGGGTGGAGGTGGTGTGGTGGCACTCACCTAGCAAATGTAACTTGCTGGGTTCTTGATTCCATCTTCGAGAATGGGTTGCTTGCTTGCACTTCACCGGGCTAGTCTTGACTTCGTTTCAAGCAGTGGACACGCTGACAAAATGGAAATAAATTCCCCTGAACCCTAGTTCTGCAGCATGGCCGATTTCATCAATCTGGACAGTAAGTCAAATAAAAATCATATAAATAGAAAAAAAGAGAGAAAACAACAGAAAAGGTTACCCAATCAAACTGGCAATGTGCTCTTGGCATGCTTCAGCTTTCGAAGCGCCGACGAGCAGCTCGATGCCGTCTTGGCCCCGCGCGCCTCCCACGCTAAAAACGAATTTGGTGGGGATCTCGTTTTCCGCCATACCTCACCTTTATGAACTGGAGAGCAACGCCTGCGCGTTGGCGTTAGGGAATCGCGGGGAGAGCGAACCTCACCCAGACGCTGCCAGCGCGCGCGCGCCGCTCGTCCGAAGGCCGGAAGCGAAGCGTCGGACGCGACGGCCGACGTGACCGACTCGGGGAGGGTCGCGTCGCCTGACGGTCGACAAACAACAGCCACCAGTTCACCACCCAGGCACTCATCACCGTCGGCCTGTCACGTTCGCGGCTGGGCGGGCGGGTTCGCAGCATATGGCGCCATCACCGGTGTATCGAGGATCGGAATATATTTCTCCACGGCGAATGCGACGGTTTCACAGCGTCGGCGCCGGCGCCGGCGCGGGCCCATTTTCTATCGACGTGGAGCAGAAGAACGCGTAGGGGCCAGGGCTGGCTCCTTATTATTATATTTATTTATTTGGATTTGATGTGAAATTAATAATTTGAAAACCCATTTCAGAAAAAACGAGAAGATAATGGATCACGGCTAGACACGTTGAGAATCTGGCTGCGTTTGCTGGTCTGGTTTTTCCAGACCAGCCGGCTGCTCCTCCTCACAAAACACTCGGTTCATCAACTAACTACCACAGTGCTTCTCTCTCACAAAACCAGTCAGTTTCAGTCAAGCTTCAGACCTTGCCAAACAGTTTTTATTACATGAAGTGATTCACAAGTTGGGTTTCTCCTTATTCATTTCAGACACAAAATCGATTCTACTGACAACTTATAATCATTTCACACCAAGAACAGCGTACAACCAGTATAAGGCCAATGGCTATCTAGAGTGAATCATCACCCTAGGTGGAGTTTCATGAATTGTGGGCAACGAGATCGCACATCGCAGCCTCCTCGCAGGTGTCAGAATGCCCAAGCGGCAAGCGGAGGTCGACCCAGCACGCCAACGAGCCATCGACAGGGAAAGCTAACGTCCCTTCTGAACGGGTACTCGACGACGTCTTTGGGGGAGACAGACTTCCTTCTTCAGTCTTCACCCAGCGATGCCCTCTAGCTCCCAAGTCCCAACAGGAAGCTATAATACAGTGCAGTGCTTCTCTGTACGCCAGGAGAACAGCAGCAGGGACAACTCGAAACGGGAAGGGTCTCCGTCGACCGTCGTCTTCGAGCTAGGCATGATGACGGGGCCGCGCCTGAAGATGTCGCTGAATTCGTCCTAATCGACAGGGGAAGTTGAAACCAAACATCACGCGTTCGGCCTGCAGATGGTCGGCGATCTCGTGGGGAGTCGCCGGCGGGTGGAGCAACACGGTGAAGATCTCCAGTGGGTCGATGGGCTCGCCGACGGGCGACGGTGACCCTGACCAAGCACTTCCGTACCCAATCCACCAGGCCCTTCGTCTCGTCCTCTTCGATTTCGCTGTCGCTTTCTTCTAAGCAATTGCATGGCATAACCAAAACCAACATGTTCATGCCGCGATATGCCTACAGCCTACTCGCCTGTTTTAGCGATAAGGCGCAAATCACCGTTAAGCAATAAGATACACTATGAATCCGTTTAACTCGAACACGGGAACGGATTCCTTTTTTGAAACTGGGAACCGGATTCCTAGTTGCTCTTCGTACGATAACCCATGTTTAATCGCGACTAATCGTCCTGGACGGTTTTAGTAACTCGACCAAGGCCTCCGAATAGGCCAGACCATCCATGAAAGTCGTCCAGCAGCGATTAATCGTCCATCCAGGCTGTGCTAGTCGTCCAGCCCGTCCAGCCTGAAAGTGGGCTGTATCTGAGAGCTGGGCCTATTTTATATTTTGGCCCAAGCCCATTAAGGTTTCCCTTTCCTACCCCCTCACTCCCTCTGCCTCTCACTCACACAACAGACACACTCACTCTTCAGTCTTCTAGTCTCTCACCTCTCCCAGTCCAGCAGCAGCCCTCCATCTCCCTTCCAGCTGCTCCTCCCCCTTCCAGCTGCCCTCCCTTGGTTCCCTGCTGCTCCTCCCCTTCCAGCTGCCCTCTCTCTCTTCCTTGTGGTTGCTGCAGTGCTATAGGCACGCAGGCCTGTAGATCCAGCGGGTGCAGAACTGCAGATCCAACTGTGCAAGGGAGGAAGACTGCACGAAGAATATGAGCTCCTCCTCCTCAGGTCAGTCATCACCTCCTCGTTCAATCTTGATGCTTTGAAGCTTGAAGCTCTGTTTCTCTGTGTAGATCTAGATTGACAGAGGCAACATGCAGTGGAAGTGTACATGAACATCCCTGATGCTGAAGTTTAAGGAGAAGTTGGTTCTGCTCCAGCCTCCTCAGTTGCATCAGGCTCTACTGCTGCTGCTGGTTCAGCAACATCAACTGCTCCCAATGTTGCATCTCTTGTGGAAAAGGCCCTAGCAAAACTGCCTCCAGAAATGGCTGCTGAAGCTAAAGATCCCTAGAGGAAGGCTAAGTCTCGAGACCCTGGACGGAAGTTTGGATGGTGGCCAGATATTGCAAAGAAGGACGCTGTGCAATGTATTTTTTTTAAGAAGATGACTCCTTCAGGAATCAGTAGGTTCAAACAACACCTTGCTGGAAGTTATGGTGATGCACTTGGATGTCCAAATTGCCCTGAGATTATTAAGCGAGAGATGGATGCTTACATCAAGAAGAATACAAGGTCTACAGTTGTGGTAGTTCCTGAAGTTCAACAAGATTCTGAAGAGGGTGAAGGTGATGAAGTTGCTGAAGTTGAACCAGAAAAAGTGCCTAGTTCTAGTACAAAGACCAAGCAAAAGCAAGCACAAGCAAAGAAGAAAGTAGCTCAATCTTCCATCGCTGCCTATATGGCTGCTGCTGGTTCATCAAAACCAGCAAATCAAAAGAACACCAAGTCAATTGTTTCCATGCTTCGGATGACACCAGAAGAGGTAGTTTTAAAAAGGCACAAATTCAAGACTTCTCAGCCTACTATAGAGCATTGCACAAAGAAAGAGAATAAACAAGTTGTTGATGACCATGTAGCTGATTTCTTTTATGAAAATCATATACCATTCAATGTCATTAACTCTAGAAGCTGGGAGATTATACTTGAGTCAATTGGACAGTATGAACCTAGATACCGCTCACCATCCTACCATAAAATTAGGGAGCCATTGTTAGAAAGGGCTGTCAATAGGACAACAGAACTGAGGAAGAAGCATGAGGAAGCTTAGAAAGAGTATGGTTGCACTCTGATGTCTGATGGTTGGACAGATACTAGCCATCGTCATCTAATCAATTTTCTTGCAAACAGTCCAGCAGGGACCTTCTTCCTAGGTTCAGTTGATGCATCAAGTGAGGTAGCTGATATGAATTTGCTAGCAAATTTGTTAGAGAAGCAAATTGATAAGATTGGGAGAGAATACGTGGTGCAGATTGTCACAGACAACGGGTCCAACTTCAAGGCAGCGGGAAGGATTCTAATGGAGAGGATCCCGCACTTGTTTTGGACACCTTGTGTTGCCCATTGCCTGAATTTGTTGCTGCAAGACATTGGAGAGATAAAGGAGTTCAACACTGTCATAAATTCATCAAAGAATGTGAGCAGATTTCTATACAAGCATGGGAGGATACTTGATCTAATGAGACAGAAAATAGGTGGGGATCTTGTGAGGCCAGCTGTGACTCGATTTGCTACTTCTTATCTCACTTTGGCAAGTATGTATAAAAATAAGCAAGGCTTGAGAAATTTAGTCGTCAGCGAGGAATGGCACAATAACAGCATGTCTAAGTCTGTTGAAGGCAAACGAGTTGAGAATATTATCCTGTCTGTGCCATTTTGGACTAAATTGGAATATTGCTTGAAAGCTTCACAACCACTTCTCGTTGCTCTAAGGATTGCAGATGGGGATGAGACACCAGCAGCTCCTGAGATCACTACAGCCATGGATGTTGCAAAAAGCACCATCAAAGAATCTCTAAAAGATAAAACTGAATTACTTGGCCAGGTGCTGGCGTTATATGATAAGAGGTGGGATACCCAAATGGAACAAAAGCTATATGGGGCAGCCCTATTCTTGAATCCAAACAAGTTCTTTGCCATAAGGGAGAAAGACAAGAGACAAGCTGCAAGGTTAAGAGGCATGTTCAATCAAGTTCTATGGAAAATGGTGACTGATGACAATGTGTCAACCAAGATTTCACAGCAAGCTGATGACTATGAACAATCTGAAGGTGAAGGCTTCTTAATGCCTTTAGCTATAAGGGACAGAGACAAAAAGAACCCTAGTAAGTTTAGAATATTTTCTTTCCTTCAATTGTGCTGATTCTGTTTTGCTATGAGCTGATTCTAGTCTAATTGTGTTTCAGTTCGTTGGTGGTGTTCATATGGTGGCCATGCATTTGGAGGCTGTTCGGCTGGCTTATTGCCGGCTGGCTGGCTTATTCACTCACGAAATCACTGTTCACGTCCTGCCAGAACAGTATTTTTCTCTCACAACAATCAGCCGGAACAGTATTTTTCAGTCCCGCCGAACAACAATGTTTAGCAAAGAAAATTATCAGTCTTTGTTGCGCAGCATCAGGTTGTGAACGTAACTGGAGCGAATTCTCTAGTGTAAGTATCATTGCTAGAGTGTTAGTGCTGTTGAAAATTGTAGACCAATGTGATGTCATGTTATTTTTTTCTTCTGTAGATTCACACTAAAAAGAGGAATAGATTAGAGCACAAGAGGCTAAATAAATTGGTTTATGTCAGTTACAACAAAAAGATGACAAATATGTTTCAAAAAATTTGAGAACTTGGTTGCAAAGGAAAGAGGAGCAACCCTCTCTTGCTAGAAGAGTTTCAGTGGGACAGTGAATGGGTTGATGAGAATTGTGAGGAGCTGCCTTGGGTTGTTGTGGATGAAGTTATTGGTGCATCTGAGAATCTAAGGGCTCGCAACTTGCCTAGGGTTGCTGCTAGCCGTACTGTAGCCACTATCCAGAAGACCTATACTAGACAGGAAGCGTCGTAGGGGGACTTCTGCAGCACAAGATATATCTAGAGGTGAAGAAGATGATAGTGACCATGATGCTGATGCAAGAAATGAAGACCAAGAAGATCAAGATGCATCTGATCCTGTGGCACCAATGGAGGATGAAGACCCCCGTGGATGTGCAACAGATGGAGATGGAGGAGGCTTTTGTGTAGATGGCACTCTACTTGACTAGTTCTTTAGATCATTGGTTGTTTTGCCTATTTATGTACTGGACTTGTATGCACTATGCACTATGGCAATGGCAGTGTGGCACTATGCCACTAGCCACTATGCACTATGCAGTTCTGGGCTGGTTTAAATTGTGTGCTTTACTGTTTTAATTTCCTTTGTTGATCACTTGATTGCCTTTCACCTGATTGCCTTTCACCATATTTCCTTGCTAATGTGCTTTATTTTTCTATAATTTCAGTTTGTCAGCAGCAACCAGCAAGACAAGAAAAGGCTCTGCAGCAGCCAGGTAAGTGGCCAACTGACCTATCTAGAGCCCAGAACATGTAGTATATTAGTGTGTGTATATTAGTTTGAGTAACTATATAATATATATGAAATATCAGTTCGCCATATATAGGGGACGACCAGGGGACTCGTCCAGGGTCGATTAATCGTCCTGGACGACGACTAATCGTCCTGGACGTTCTGGACAGTCCCCAGGCGTCCAGACTCGACCAGCCGTCCTGAAAACTTGGACAATAACACACATCGGCCAGCGCTAGATGCCTCCTTTTGTACAAATTACAAACATTAGACAAGTTCTCTTTCTTTATTATTATGCAGCCTGGCCCTCAATAGTCCTCAACCGCGGTAAATCATCCGTGCAGGGCCTCTCTAATCATAGGCTAATACAAGTCTGACAAACGTGTACAATCGTGAAGCTTTACACCAAACTAGGGTTCAATAATACAGAGCAAATCCGGTCATCTCGGTGCACCGCAGCGGGTAGTAGAGAAAGAACATACAGGAATGTGGCAGGGCACCTGAACAAGGCCACTAGCCGACCTACGGATCTTACAAGAACTTGCTTGAATCTGTTAATTGTTGGAGACAGACAACGGTCAGCATGGGTGGGTTGCAATATAAGGAATGGACGCCAAACGTAACAGTGTTAGCGAAATCAAGTTTACTTAATCTTACCTTCCATCCATATCTAATTATATGCTCATTGGTCCATCAATTCCATCCAGCCAGTCCAAGAGGGAGCTTTAGAGAAAGTCTGTTTCCTCCTGATTCCTTCTATAGCAGAAGAGTTGCCGCTGGCCTGATACGATAAATCAAAGTATTCAGTTAAGATGTCAGTTACTGAAATGTTTTAAACGACCATACATGGAAAAGTTCATAACTGAAAAAGGAAAGGTAATAATCAAATAAAGACGAAAATTAATTCAGAAAAGATTAGAACAAACACTAATAAACTTTGATGCAGGCCAGTGCCTTAACAAATAATGGCTAAAGTTCAAACAGATTACACACATGTCAAGCGAACAAACCTTGAGACACAGCCCGTGATCTGTATCACAAACAGGATAATCATGAGGGCAGCAGTATTTGTTATCCTTGCAGCAAACTGCATTGTCCAGTTCGCAACAGCTCCAGGAAAGGCAAAAGCCCAAGACACGCCACGAGCAACAACAAGTGGATCCTTCAGGACAGTATGTAAGCAGACTGCATTTGGTTGGACCTGGGCCTGGTGAAGGAGGAGGATTGGGGCTTGATTTGGTAGGAAATGATGCCATCATGTTTATACCACAGACACCCTTGGAATCACCAGTGTTTCGATGCATATGCATATAGCCCTTCATTCCCCAACTTTCACCCCAAGAGTTTTTCACAATCCAGTAATCCTTGCCACCTTCAGAACCATAACCCACAATCAACACAGCATGATCAAGAGATGTTGGACATGGGCCATCAAAGATACCCTGCATAAGAAAAATCAGAAGGGAAGTAAAATAAACGGTTACTGTTCTGTAACACATGTTAGTACAGAAGAAACTAATTATGTATAGCTGAAATTAGAAGGGAAGTGAAATAAACAGTTACTGTACCTGGGAGTATAACTGAAATGCTCTAGCGCTGCCACATATTCCTACACTAACTGGTTGCTGGGCAACAGCCTGGAGTAACAAATCTTCTTTGTTGGAAGGTACATCAGAGTAACCATCAATTGTCACAACTCGCTTTTTCAGCTGTAATATAAGAAAACACATCACATAAACATGGCATGATAAAAGGCGCTACACAGTTTGTGAAGGTACTTTTCTGCAACCCCATGTTACCTTGTTCTTGTTACATGTACCATCTGCTTCACGATAGGGGTAGTCCTCCTCTGTGTCAATTCCACCATTTTTAACCACAAACTTATAAACATAATCCATGAGGCCACCACCACAGCCACTATTATAAGATCTGTCACAGTCAATTAGTTCCTGTTCAGAAAGACTGACCAGAGAGCCTGTCTTAATTTTGTTTATTCCTTCCATAGCACCTGTAGCGGAAAAACTCCAACAAGCTCCTGAACAGCAATAAAGAAATTAAGGCACATTAACTTGTGGCGCATACAATGATTGAAAATATGTACCAAAAAATCAACACCAACATTTAAAGGAGAATTATCATCAAAACGGGCTTCAACAGAAGGGGAAAATAAAACTAGATACAAGTCAAGGACTCAAGGCAGACTACGCCAAAGCAGATAAGACTTGTGCAAACCATCATTCCTACTAGGTGGCCCTACTACTACTTCTACTACATTGTAAAACAAGATTTTTGAGAAGGCTCTTGCGTGTATGTATTACATAAGACGTATGTTTTTCCCTATTTTTATTGTAGCCACCCTAACATAACCCTAACAGACACTGGATTGCTTGAAGCATAAGCACTGATATTTCCAACAATCTTATGAGCTTCATAATGGCCAAGTGCATTACATAATATATCCAAGACATGTACGTCTATTCCAACAGTAAGAAGCTAAAAGTCTTTCCCTGTACGCAATTTTTCAGTGCAACACATTGTAAATTGAAACAAGACATGTAGCTGACATCTCATTGAACGCAATGAAGAATCTCACATGCATTGTGAAACTTATTTTTGAAGGATTTCATTTGTGACTTTTCATCTCTATGTCACCAGATCATTGAAATGACTCAATTTAAAGTACAGGCGGTAGTCATTTGCTAACTTTGTCATAGCAAAACTCGTGTTGGATCTAATGCCTGGAAAGATCTAGAAAGCTTCAAATGAATGAGACCATACAGTTTCAAACTTCTAGTTGGAACAATTGCAAATGATCATGTAAACAAAACATTGAAGGTTGACTTGTGACACATCCACTGAGGCCCTAAGCATTGGAAAATCATAATTGGACAGAATGAGAAACACCAGAGGTGTGACTTAATCCACCGTAGAAAAGCAAGTGAGCTATTCTTATCGATTGATCAACCCTCCATGTTTTGGTGCACCTGATGAATTCGAAAAGTCTGAAATAGGCTTGGATTCCTCATCCTCGGTTCCCTTTTACTGTTAAGCTTAATTCTACGAATCGAATCTACTCCTCCTTAGGAAGGGTCAAATGGATATTAATTCACTACTGTGTACTTCGTTTAACAAGCAATCTGAACACTACACTGGACTCTGATGTGGGGAACACATGGGTTGAGTTTTGCTAATTTCAACGAAAGCATAGAGCAGAATCGAGTAACGGAAGCTCACCGCAGCTCCCTTGGTCCTTGACCTTGGTGACGGCCCCGCTCTCCCTCCAGTCCAGCGCATCGGGAACCGCGCCCAGACCGCCGTGGAGGCCCCGGTACACGGGCGCGGCGGGGCTCCGGAGCGCCGCCGCCCCCGCCGCGATGCGACCGAGGCGCGCGGCGCGGAACTCGTCGTGCGTCAGGTCCGCGAAGGCGTTGAGAGCGAGCGTGTAGGACGGGGGCGCGCCGCCGCCAGCGGCGTTGGCGCGGGCGTTATGCGCCGCGACGAAGGCCGCGTTGTCCGCGAACACGGCCAGCCGCGCCGCGCGCTCCTCGGGCGTGGCGTAGGCCTTCCCGTGCTCCGCGCACCACGCGTCGAACAGCGCCTCGTACGCCGGCGGGTCCCCGCCGGCGCCAGCGGTGGCTGCCGCCGCGGCCGAGGCGGCGAGCAGCAGCGGGAGGAGGAGGAGGTGGTGGAGGACGGAGGGCATTTTGGCGATTCCACCTACCACGGCACTCCTTGCGCCTGCTCGGGGCGGAGTTTTAACTTTTAAGTAGGGTTTGGATTGTACGAGTACGGATCGGAGCCGCACGCCGGAGAGCGGAGAAGTGTGGAGAAGATATGGCGACGACTAGACGAGCGCGCTAGGAGAGCAAGGCAGGCGGAAAATTGGGTGGTTGGAGACTTGGAGGTACCGATGAACAAGCCACAAAGAAAGCGACGGCCGACTCGGGGGCAGCGAGCAGATTGGTCCAGGTGTGTGAAACACGTGGGAAGAACAGGGCGGGTAGGTTGGCAGGCTGGTTGGGGAACCGCCTCTGCGTGTTTGGGCTTTGGGGCCGGCATCAGGCCACGCAGCGTCCGCGCGAGCGCAGCTTCATCGGTGAAATTTTTTTGGATAGACTCGCGCGAGTGTTCATTCATTTTTTTTGAGGGAAGTGAATTCATTCATTTATTCTGAGGAAATAAGATTCCCAATCTCGTTCGAGCAATGCTGCCGTGAGAGGGCTGAATAACCAGACAGAAAGATTGTGACGCGTTCCTTCTGAACTTGGCATAGAGAATGATTTTAGAAAAAAAATATGAAATTGGTTTCATATTTTGTTTGAGTTAAAACAAATTCTCCATGATTTTTCTAATATGAAATAAGATTTTAGTATTTTAAATGCATATCTATTCCAGAAAATATTTTGATATTTTTAAAAAATATTTCTACAATCTACCATTATTTATTTATCTACCCTTATTTTTCAACACCATTTACTGAACCCTCATGCGGCCACGTCACCATCATTTCTCGGCCATCAGATTCACCATCTGCGGCCTGCAAACACATGTGTCGTGGCTGTCCAGATATTTCTAGCCTCTCCACACGGTTCTTCCTCCCCCTTCTGTCCTGCCTATAGATGGCCAACGGCTCGTTACCCTTTGCATTCACAAACAGATCACAGTTCACATTCACAGAATGTCCAATACATTCACAGTCACAGATCACAGAATCGGAGCAGAGCCGCTACCGACATCGATACCCAACAACGCAGCAGCGTCGTCACGGATGTCGTCGTTGTCTTCTGGGAGCAGCCCTGCCGCGATCAGGTCATCGTTGCCGGTGAGTGGATAGACGACATCGTCGTCATCCGCCATGGCGACCTTGACCGCGGACGACAGATCTCCAGCACCATTCCTCAACGGTGCGCGCGGCCACCGTGCCCAGTCTATGCCACAGGAAGAGGACGACGAGGCATCGGCAACCGACCTGCACGGAGGAGAAAAACAGAGAGTCAGAGAGATAGAGGTACAGATCCAGAGTCAGTCATTCAGTGGAAGAGACACAAGAAGTGGAGAAGACAGATCTAGGGTTAGGGTTAGGGTTAGTGGAGTACCTACGCAACTGGAGCCTGGTGCCAGAGATGACGAGGGCCACCCAGAGGAGAGAGACCGATTAGAAACGACGACGAACGGCGGAGGAGGGACAGACGGGACAGTCACGAACTCACATAGTTCACCGAGAGAGAGGAGAGAGGAGAAGGGAGGAGACTGGAGACATGGTCAGATAGGCGGATCGAGGTCACCAGAGTCGGGGACGACGGACGAGATCAGTAGATCACAAGAGAGAGCTCAGATTTGCTAGATCGTGGATATGGGCGAGAGATAGAGCAGAGATTGCGCCGCGGCGAGCCGGCGAGCGAGTGGGGATTAGGGTTAGGGTTGGGAGCGGACTGCGGAGCCGGCCGCCGGTGAGGCGACTGGGTGAGCGGGGATCGGCTGTGCCGCGGCGAGCGAGTGGGGATTAGGGTTAGGGTTGAGAGCGGAGAGCGAAGCGGGCGAGGCGAGGCGACTGGGCAACAGGGACGCGCCGCTTATATATGCCGGGCGCGAGGAGGCAGCAGGGCGGGCCGCTAGCGGGCCAGTTGTTCTGTAGCAGGCCGTGCCGTGCCGTGCCACGTGCCTGGGGTAAGGCCCAGGCACGGCCTGCTCCTCTGGGCGGGGCCGTGCTTAGGCTGGGAAAAAATGGGCCTTGGGCGGGCCAAAAAAAATAGGCCTTGGGCTGCATGGCCAACTATGGTCCTGCCTTGCACAAGAAAAAAACTTCCCCTCTCCACGATTCCGACGCTCTCGGCTTCGCCACCACCGTCGCGGTCGCATCCATGCCCACCGCCCTATGCGCTCAGTGCAGCCGCGCCCTATGCGCCGGCCACAGTCGCCCCCTCACGTTTGCCTCCCATGTGCACCCGCCACCGCTGGCACCCTACCTTCACCTGTGCGCCCGCCGCCCATGCCGCCGGCCTACGCGCTCGCCGTAGGCGCACCCTAAACGCAGGCAGCAGTCCGCATGGTCTTCTATTTCCTTTGGTGATGTCTCCACTAGCCCAAATTTGATTCCTAGCGATGGCCGGCCTCATCCACGCCCGCTGCTACCTAACATATTAGAGCAACCACAATATATATGGACTAAGTAGTCCATATGGGTAGCTTTTGTGTCAGTGGACTATAGCTATTGTTGTCTCCACATGTTTTAGCCAACAAGTAGTTCATAAGGTGGGTCCCATATGAGATAAAAAATTATCTCTTTATGTGATATAAAATTCTCTCTTCACAATCCTGTGCAAAATCAAGAAAGAGAGAGGGAGGAGTGAGAAAAAGTAATATTTTTTATTTCTTATGGGTAGTCCATAAGCTTATGGGTACCTTTTGCTATGGACTACCATATGGACTGGTCTCACAATGTTTCAGCTACCTGATAGTAAATATTTTAATCCTATGGACTACCTTATGGCAAACATTGCGGTTGCTCTTAGTCTGTTTTCTCTTCTTTCATTCCAGTATGGTCAAACCAGACAAAAGGTGCCTTGATAAAAGAGGTGGGCAGGGAAAATATTTCCTGGTTTAGATTCATTTGCATTACCTTCGTTGACAGACCTCTGCCGATGAGGATCCGGTGCCAGTGGAATCTGCGAGATTTCAGGTTATGTTTGAGTTTTGAGGTTGTGATCTTGTGAAATTGGGAATGGCATAGCGTGCAATGGTTAATAATGATTTCCCTCGAACCTGATTAATGATGCATAATCAAAGTAGTGCTACATTGTGATAGTTATTGTTCATCCATTAATTAACTGATTACTACAGCGTCCAATGATTGACAACCCATCTTTATTGTTTCATCCGATGCAGTACTATTATTTGCTTGGATTTCACTTTTATGATTAATTGGTCCTTTTGTATGATGACCTTATGGATATGGAGCACACCCTGACCTTGCTGGTATGATAGCTTTCATGAATTCAGATCTGATACCCTTGGAGACTTGTTAGCATGGAGATATAGTTACTGATGGATATGTTCAACTCAATAAATTAGTGTCTTTATTTAATTTGTACTGTAGGGAAATTATCTATGTATGGAAGGCATATGTTTACTAAGTTTTTACTAAATTTTCATGCGCTTGTCGTGGACTTCGCTATTGTCAACATCAAACTCTAGGTTGTGGCCTAATTATTGGAAAAAAGACAATTTAACTGAGATTTATTGCTTTCTATTGATGCATTGATATTTAAATTGTTTAATTTCAATTTTCCAGCGCACATGTTTTAGTTCTAATTTTCTAACTAGATTATTTTCTAGGTGAGAACAAGGAAAGGCTGTCTGGAGGTCCAAGAGGGTTGGAGAGCAAGCCCTTGTTTAGTTCCACCCCAACTTCTAAAAAGTTGCTACACTACCTGTCACATCGAATGTTTACGGCCCGTGCATGTAGCATTAAATGTAGACGAAAAGAAAAACTAATTGCACAGTTTGGTGGGAAATTGCGAGACGAACATTTTGAGTCTAATTAGTCTATGTTTGAACATTATTTGCCAAATAAAAATAAACGTGCTACAGTAACCCAAAATCTAAATTCCTAAAACTAAACCAGCGCCAAAGCTATCGAATCATGTTTTTTATTACTACATGCGACCCACGGCTCCTACAAAAAGTCAAATGAGTGGATGAGTGTTGGGTGGGATGGGGAGAGAGGGTGGATGTATTGGCCACAAACACACGTTGAAGATAGTATGCGAATTGATTTGTTGATTTTGTTTTCTTATTATTTATCCATTGCGAGATAGATTTTTAAAACTTGATCCTGTCTTACTAGATCATTGCACATGTGAATTATATTTTTCATACATGGTATATATGATTGATATGTCAAGAATCTCATTAGCCCAAGGCATAGTAACTTGTTTCCATAACACGTGCGTGTCGCACGTGCATAGCTCCTAGTAACGGTAAAAAGTTAAATCTCCCACGCCAAGGTGCCCTCCCGTCGGAGATGACGCCGTCCGACTACTCGGACGACAGGCTGCTAGCCTTTCTCCGCAGGAAGCTCGCTGGCGAGCCGCTCCTCGCCGCCGCCGCCATGCATTTCTACGATGTCGACATCTATGGCGCCGACCCAGCCATCCTCACATCGGTCCACGAGCCGGCCCCGGCGAAGAAAGGGGATGGCGATTCCTGGTTCTTCTTCACCCACGTGAAGCCTAAGAGCAGCCGTGACACCCGCAAGTTTCGCCAGGTCGCTGGCGGAGTGGGCACCTGGCACTCCGAGCGTGCTCCCCGTGCCATGTTCGACGACGAGGGTAACTGCATCGGCCACTTACAGTATTTCTCGTACAAGATTAAGACCGGCAAGAACTTCAGTGAAAGGACTCAATGGTATATGGTGGAGTTCAGCGACGACGATCAACAAGGTAACCACGGCCGCATCCATGGCGGCGAGCCCGTGCTAGTTCTTTGCAAGATCTATAAGGCCCACTCTAATTCTAGTTCTAGATCATCAACAGCGCACAAGAGAAAGCCCACTGACGAGCTCCTCAATCAGGTCTCATCTCCCGTGAAGGCAAAGCGCCGGCTTTTCGACTATCCTGCTCCAATTTCTACGGCGGCCGCGTTACAGGAACCGGTCAGCTATAAAGCGTGGTATGAACCTGCTGCTCGATTGAAGGCTCTCCACAGTGGGATCGAATCCATGCCATCGCAGGACGAGGCAGAACCAGAGGCATCGTACGAACAGGTCATATCTTATCAACTTTCTTCTCCATTGGAGTTTCTCTGCAGCGGGTTGCTACCCAAGCCGTCGCATGATGAGGAAGCGAAGCCTGAAGAACTAGAGACGTTGCAAGAAAAGCTGAGCTCTAGAGTCTCGTACAACTTGCAGCTGCAGGGCAACAACAATGCTACATTGGATTCAGCTTTCAGGCTTGAAGACAAGGTCAGTGAGTCTATTATTCAGAGACTCTGGACAAAGGCCGAGACAGGGGGCGTCTGAAGAACAAGAGGTGTCGCAGGAAAAGCTGCTACAGGATAAGAGCAACGCTACATTGGATTCTTCTTTCAAGTCCGAACTAGAGCCATCGCAGGACAAGGTCAGGGAGTCTATTATTCAGAGATTCTGGACATCGGAGACAGAAGCGTCACAGGTAGACAAATCATCGATGAACTGCAGCTTCTTGATGTCCGGCGGTGCTCTTCCAATGCGTGCGCACTGTGCACCGGAGGTGGCCTTGTCCTCTCCTTCTTGGATAGGCAATGACATCACAGCGTCCTGTTCCAGTGAACTCGGGTGGTTTGTCAGCCCTGCCCCACCAATGCCTGCTCACTGTGCACCAAGGGCCTTGTCCTCTGCTTCTTGGATCAATGACATCACGGCGTCCTTTTCCAGTGAACTCGGATGTGTTGTTGGGAGCACCTACTTACAATGAGTTGGGTGGCATTACTGATGGCAGGTTCACAGGCGAACCAGACGTGCGCATCATGCCCTTCGCTCATGTTCCACCGGCTCCTGCGGCGTCTTGGCTTTTCAGCGGCCCTGACATTTGGAGTTGCTGATTGTTGGACAGCCCCCTGACTGCTGGCTACTTATTTCTTCACTCACTTTACAGAGTTACAAGTGACCTCGGCAAAGTGTTGCTTGAGTTGAGTTTTTGGGAAAGCTTGTTCTCTTGTTGTTCGATGACTGATGACAGTTTGACAAGACTCCTCCTTTTGACTTCATGTTCTTCAAAGCCTATTGTTTTAGTTGGTATAGTAAATTGTACAGTCGGCCATTAAAGTATTTGTCTGATTTCGTCTGAGTCCTCAAACTATAAAATCGCACTTTTGACTCCCTAAAATATGAAATCGTACTCTTGGCTCCCCAATCTATTTAATTCAGTCCATCTAGGTCCTAAACAACCCATGCGGTGTCAAACAGTCGACGTGGAGCACGTGAGGTACATGTGACCCTCGGCAGTTGCTGGCTTTTTAGCCAAAAGAGTAAATTGCACAGTCGATCCTTAAAGTATTGAACTGCTTTCGTCTGGGTCCCTAAACTATCAAATCGCACTCTTGGCTCCCCAATCTACTTAATTCGGTCCATCTATGTCCTAAACAGCTCAGGCGGTGTCAAGCAGCCCACGTGGCTATCCACGTACGCAGGGGAGGCACGTGAGGCACACGTGACCCTCGGCAGCTGCTGGCTTTTTAGCAAGAAGGCCCCCGGACGATCTCATCTCCCACTCACTCCTTTCCTTTCTCTCGGACCTCGACGAAAGGGGGAAGAGGGGCGGAGCGTGGTGACGCCGACGACTGGTGCCGTTCACGGAGGCGGCGCGGGCAGAGAGCGAGTACGACCCGACGGCCGCCCCTTGAGGGCCCTCTAGGCGCGGGCGGTGGGGGAGATGGCCGCCGAATCGAGCTCGATGGCGACGACCAAGAGGCGCTGTGATGAGCCGCGACTGATTACGTGTCCGAAGTGCCATTGTCATAAGGTAGTAAAGTGCCGTTCGAAGCAGCCATGGTCCTTGGATCAAATCTTCTACACCTGCCCAGATCACAATGTAAGTTAGGTTTGCCGGTTTGAGTTCATTCCAAATCCGAGTATTAGAGTCCAAGTTTTCAGTATGTGTGATTTGTCTGTTTGATGAATCTGCAGAAGGATGGAACTGGTTGCCCATTTTTCCTTTGGGAGGCAGGATACATCAACCACTTGGAGACAGAAGCAGCAAAAGAAAAGGCAGCTAGGATGCAATCTGATGAAGTTACTGAAAGCCTTTTGGAGAAGAATGCCGACCTGGGAAATGGAGATGCCACGGCTGTTGAAGTAGAGCATGCCACAGCTGCTGAAGTAGAGCTTAGAACTTTGATCAATATAGGATATGATATTGCAGGGCTCTTAAAATACATTCTCTGTATGTGCTTGATAATTGTAGTTGTGCAACTACTGCTGGTGTTTGTTCAGATGAAGAAGTGAATACTGAATGTGAAGTAGGTTTGGAGAGTAGGAATACTTTTGTTTATGTGTGAACTTGTAATATTTTCATTTAAGAATTGGTAATGCTTTATGGTATTGATCATGTATGTTATCTGACTGTAATTTGTGGTATTTGTGACTGCAATTTCAGAAGAACACATTTCACTTATGCAAACTACATTGTGATGCTTAGCAACCAAAATTGTACATCCGGTCATGAAGTTTGTAGCCTAAGACAATGGCATTGCATCACATGCATACATCCATTTACACTTGGACAGCTGTAGTTCAGTGTAGGCATCTCTATACAAGATGTCTAGACTTTTGGCATGCATACTAGTGTTTATGCATTACAAAAGATGTTGCTATCCACAAAAGCAACTATACTGCTACTCTATTCCATGTTGCTATCAACAAAAGGCAACTATATCGCTTTCCTACTCTAGTCACAAAAGTCAGGTTGGCATGTCCACAGCTTCATGCAGCATCTTCAGCTGTAGTCTTCTTCCCTTGAACTCCTCCGGTCTTCTTGCCCTTCTTCCCTCCACCTTATCCAGCTTCTTTGTTCTTGCCGACAGTAGTTACTTTCTTCTTGTTCACTCTTGCCCCACCTGCTTTAGTTGCAACAGTGATAGCTACTGGTCTTGCCATTGGCTGGTTGGACTAAATGAAGGTAGAGTCTGGCAAGGGTCCCAACTGTTGATTTAGGCTGCTACATTGAGTGGGCTATAGGCGGCAAGAAAAATGCAGATTGAGATTAGTAGAGTAAAATTGGTCATGCAAACAGTAGAGTAAAATTGAAATCACACAAACCTGAGAAAGCATATGTGAAAGAATTGTTTCCTGTGTCATCGCTTCTTGCATTGGGTAATCAAAAGGTGGTGGTGCCTCGGCCTCTATGTCACCCTACAAGAACAGTAATGTTAACAACTGAAGGGATGACTGTCTAGTGTAAAAGAACATAACACAGTACATACACCATGGTCATCAATAACTATTGGAGGTATTTCTTTAATGCCACTTGGATCGATGCCTACCTTCTTCAATTCACATGTCCTCACATTGTGATCTGGTGATTTGCACTAACTGCAGTGCATTTTGGACCCATGCTTTGTTAGCTTAGGTCCATTTCTGTCTTGAACCTCATATGCTTGTTTCTTCCTTGCCTTTGGTGGCCTCCCAATCCTTTTCTCATAAACCGGTGGGGCAACTAGAGGTCTAGTAGTCTTCTCCCAGTCATCCATGTCCTTACATGGCCAAATGTTGTTGGCATATGCAGTTGCAAAAGCTTCAACAGAGTAACAGGCAGGGATCACTGTCTCTGGAGGTATCCTCTCATGTCTCAAGCAGGAAATGGCATGGAAACATGGAATACCTGTGAGATCCCACCTCCTACACTCACATTGCTTGTTGATAATATCAACAATGCATGTGTTTTTAAAAGGACCTAGGATGCCGCCTAGAGGGGGGGTGAATAGGCGTTTATGAAAATTAACACCTTTAAATACGAAAACAATTAGAAAAGAGAGTTTACAAAATGAAAACTCTAAATTAAGAGTAATACCACCCCTCACAAGTTAGCCACAGAGTAAACAAGGTATAAAAAATATCTAGAAGCTACAACCCTGCTACACAAAGTTAGAACAGAAATCAAATAATATTTAGCCCTAAGCTCTAATACCGGACGTGTGTAGTATGAATACCGGACGTGTCTAGTATACATGATTTCTGCAGACCAGTCCCGAACTTGCTTCTTTCGATTTCTATCTTCAAACCAAACTGCAGGCATCTACTAGAGATGACAATATACATAGAGAACCTACATAAGAGTTGGAGCAACACAAATATCAAATGAAATATGAATTGAGACACGATATTTGTTTTATCGAAGCTCGGACTCATTCGAGTCCTACTCTCCGTTAGGGGTTACGGGCGGCCCAGCGAAGGTCAGCCCTAGAGGGTACCACGAAGGTCACTCTAGCCGGAGTCTTTTCCAACTCCTTTTCCTCCTTCCACTAGTTGATTCCGAGGCGACGGAATCGACCGTTACAAACTTTTCGAGGCACACCATAATCTCTCGGGTGCTCTCTGGCGACGCTTAGCCATTTAGGACCGAAGAGTCCAAGAGTAACAAATGCGAATCACGAGATTGACAATATGCACAAGTGCTCAAGTGGTTGGATTGCTCTCTTTTTTAATTTCACTCAACCCATAATTTGATTTGGCAAATTTGATCAAACACTCACTAAGAGAGGGTTGGGAGAGTGGGCAAAGCTCAAAAACATGTGTGTATATCAGCAGAATCAGCAGCCTCCAAAGGTGGAGGCTTAGGGGTATTTATAGCCCCTTGGAAAAACTAGCCGTTTTATAGCCGTTGCCATACCGGACACGTCCGGTATGTATGACTTACACTGCCCCAACAGTAACTAAGTTACAGTGACAATGTGAGGCGTTGGAACTTCCGATGAATGTCGGAACTCCCGACCATCGGAACTCCTGACTCACGTCGAAACTCCCGACCCTCAGCATATTTGAAAACCAGGTAACTGAGTTGAAATTTGTGAGGTGTTGGAACTCTCGACGCATGACAGAACTTCTGACCGTCGGAACTCCTGACTCATATCGAAACTCCTGACCCTCAAGGCATTTTGAAAACTAGTCGTTGGCCTCTGGTCGTCCATACCGGACACGTCTGGTATGACCAGGACAGTGAACCTCTGAGTCAGTTAAGCGCGAAACGTCGAAACTCCCGACCTATGCCGGAACTCCCGACCGTCCGAACTTCCGACCCACATCAGAACTCTCGACGAACCAACTCGAGAACAATAAGAATTTTATCATGGCTAGGCACATATCGGACACGTCCGGTAGCCAGACCAGCAAAAAATAGATTAGCTCTTTTGTCTCTCAAACACTCAAAACTCACATGGGTTGGCTTGAGCACTTATGAAATATTATCTATCAACATGATGCATCCCTCTTAATAGTATGGCATTTCTATTAACTCAAATTTAAAAGTATAACGAATTTAAACCTTTTGAGTTGATCTCTTTCAACCGAAGCTGTGTATTCCAATCTTCATCAAGCGAGGGTGCCAACATGTTGATATTGATCTTTTCACTTGAGCATAGCCATCTTGAGCACGTGACTTGATTTCATTTATTAATTTTGAATAATCCCAAATGTATCAAGTCACTTCCATCAAATACACCAATAGTGATTTGATCCTCCACATTAACATGACCATCATAGCTTGTTTAGTACCTCAACTAAATACAAGTACTTCCTTCTTCACCCTAGCTAGGTTCTTCGGCCACCAAGCCGTCGCTTGCCCTTCACCCTTGCTTAGTACCTCGAAGCCTTTCCTTGCTATCTTCACCATCTCAAGCCATCAAGTCACATCTTATGTTGAATCATCCATTCATGTATTGTTATCTTTTTCATTTTAATTAAGCAAGCTTCAAATATGAGACCATTCCATATGCAATCCCTTATGTCTCATTAATTAATTCTTACAAGCCTACTTTCACATAGTACATGGAAATCCCACAATAAATGAGCCTTGGCATGAATTCTATTTGTATTGTTGTCTTGTGCTTGAACTAGATTGTTTATACAACAACACATCATTTTCGCTCTTATTAAGTACATGTGAGATAACCTATTACATGTCCACACTTAACAAATGGGTTAGACCTTTAATCACATTGTCATTCAATCATCAAAAACCCACTAAAGGGCTAGATGCACTTTTAGTTTTCCTTGGACTGCACTTGGAATATTCCCTGGCCAGCAAGCATGGCATAGCAAATATTAGCAAATTCAGCATTCTTGGCAATTTTTTTCCTTATCTTTGGGCAAACAGTTCCAACAAAGTTTTTTGCTTCCTTTTGTTTGTTGTAGTGTCTAGTCATTATTTGGTTTTTTATCCTCTCCAACATACTTAGGATGGGTAGCTCCCTAGCCTCTAAGATGTACTTGTTAAAGACCTCACCGTTGTTATTGAGCAACACATCACATTTTGGGAAAGTGTTGAAAAAGGCTCTGACCCAGGTATTTGGTGCCATTTGCTCCAACCATTGGTGGACAGCTGCATCTATTTCCTTCATTTTCTACATGTTCTTCTCCCAGTGCCTCACACAGGTGGACCTAGCACATGACCACAGCTAGTTTTTGAGGTTGTCACCTTTGAAATGGACTTGAAAATTTTGGTACAGATGCCTAACACAAAATCTGTGCTCAGCCTCGGAGAACACTTGTGCCACAGCTGGGATAAGACCCTACAAAAATACAGTGGTAATGTGTTAGTGAACAAACATGCAAATGTTATTAGTCAATGATTATGTAGAAAACTTTGTGCAAATGTTATTGTACCTTTTGTTTGTCTGTCATGATAGTCCATGGGAATGTGTTGTCAATGCGGAGGTCATCTTTCAGGCTTTATAGAAACCATTTCTAGGACAAGAGAGATTCCACTTCCACCACTGCAAAAGCAATTGGGAAGATGCAGTCATTTGGATCCATCCCTACAGCAGTAAGCAACTGCCCTCCAAACTTTTTCTTCAGATGGCATCCATCCAAAAAGATGATTGGTCTGCATCCACTTAAGAAACCTCTTTTGCAAGCATCAAGTGATAAGTAACAACTACTAAATACCCCTTCTGTTAGATTAAGGTAGAAGCTGCTACCAAGATTGGACCTTCTCAACTCTTGCCCATAATCCCACAACTAAGAGTACTGCTTCAACTCATCACCAAATATAGTCTGCAATGCAAATTTTCTTGCTCTCCACAACTTGGTTTTAGATGGAGTAAGGTTCCATTCCTTTTGAACAATTCTTGCAAAGTTAGGTAGGGTCATCTTGTTGTTTGCCCTAAATGTTTTTAAGTACGTCTCTGCAAGCCATTTGGAGATACAAGTCTTGATCATCCACTTTTTCTAGCAGTTGTGATGGCCATTGTATGTCTTCACAAGAAAATAATTTGTCCTACTGTCTATGGATGCATAGAAGTTTCATGGACACCCTTCATCACAATGAGCCTTGACTCTCTTCCTATCATTTCTGGGCATTTTGATCTCTACCCTATTCCTAAGGCTGTACTCTGTGATGCCTTCCTCACAAGCTCAACTGTACCAAATACTTACCCTACCCTGAATGATGGATTCAGCAAATCTTCCTACCGAAATTCCCTAAATCTGCCAAGTCAATCTATTCCTCTTCTGTTGATTCATCCTCATCTCCAACTGACATAGTCATAGATTGCTTCCTCTTGAGTTTGCTGTCTGCAGCCTTCTTCCATTTGAACATTTTACAACCCTTAGTTGCCCCTTCATCAAACACATCAGCATCGACATTGTCAGCAAACAGGTCATCATCAGAAAATCCAATCTCATAATCACTATCATTAAAGTCTGAGTCATCTGAATTATTGTCATCTGCCTCAATGCCATCATGTACTGGATCTTGGTTCCACTCAGTGGCCTTCCTCAGGTTTGTGTAAAACACTGGCAATTTCTCCCCTTCCTTTCAGCTGTCACAACCTTAACAGGATTAAAGACCTTGGGCAAACTACGGACAACATTTGCTACAATGTCATCACAATTGATACCAGAACAAATCATATCATGATGATCAAGATAAATGACCAGGTTCCTCACCCTATCAATCAGACATCATGACCATTGTGTCACTATTAGTCTCTATAAGTCTCAAACCATCTGTTATTGTCTTCCCTGGCAATAACCAATGCACCTTCAGTGTACGTGATTCCTTATCATAACCTAACTCTTCCACAAAGTCCTTTATCCATAGGGGTGACCAAGTATCAGCATCATACTGATCAAACCAATCAATTTTTCCATCGAGGTAAGCACGGCTCTCCCGAACACTAACAAAAAACCCACCATGATGCACCTCTAGACTGAACTGGTTAGACCCTGGACCTATATTTCAACCAATTTTCAACATTCAGTTCAAATTTTTTTTCATCCGTACCAAGAACCCTAGAACACTGCCATTCATGCCTACAAATCAACTACTTTCAAATGAAAATGGCCTAAATCTACCGTAATGTCCACAAATCCGTAGCAAAAACTCAATAGAGGGTCCAAATCAAGATAGGGTTTCTTCAACTCATCGTATTCAGCCGCCGGCTCTCCTTTCTGACGCAATCTGGCGGCCATCTCCCCAACGCCCGCACCTAGAGGGCCCTCTAGGCGCGGCCGTCGAGTCGTCCTCGCTCTCCACCCGCGCCGCCTCCGCGAACAGCTCCAGTCACCGGCGTCGCCACCCTCCGCCCCTTCTCCCCTTCGTCGAGGTCTGAGAGTTATGGAAATGAATGAGGTGGAGAAGGTGAAATCGTGCGGGACTTTTTGGCTAAAAAGCCAGCAGCTGCCAAGGGTCACATGTGCCTCACGTGCTCCACGTCGACTGCTTGACACCGTCTGGGCTGTTTAGGATCTAGATGGACCGAATTAAGTAGATTGGGGAGCCAAGAGTGTAATTTCATAGTTTGGGGACCCAAACGAAATCAGCCCAATACTTTAAAAACCGGCCGTGCAATTTACTCGTAGAAGAAATATACATGTTCAGTTGCTGCTGTTGGGCCTATTGTTTCTGTTGGCAGAGGAAATATACATGTTCAGTTGCTGCTGTTAAGACCTTGATGCTTTGACTTCGGATGTTCTTCAGCCTGTTGTTTTAGTTGGTAGAAGAAATATAAGTGTTCAGTTGCTCCTGTTAAGAATTTGATGTACTATGTTAATGCCTTCATGTTAAATCGATTGACCTCGATTATTTTCTTGTATTATAACAGCTGAGAGCTCACATGTTTGTCCAATCTGAATTTTTGGGTGTTTGTTCAGTAGATCCATGTATATTTATTGTTGTGGCATGCATAATGTGTGGCAGAGCTCGATTGGGATTAGGCCTGGGATTTCAGGCTATTTCTGCTATGTCCTGTTCGCTTGGCTAATAAGTCATGGCTGAAAGTACTATTGGCTGATTTATTGTAAGAGGAAAATAATATTCGTTGACTGAAAAAATACGACTTATAAGCCAAAACGAATAGGACTTATGTCGATCAGCCTGCCGGAACAGGGTAGGCCTGACTGACGCTGCTAATGTGGTGGTGGTGCAACGGTCTGAAATGTAATGTCAGGAATTTTGCACGTGTATTGCCTTTGTATTGTTCTGACCACCTTTCCATCAAAGGATTCTGGCTCTGGAGTCTAAACTAAAAGGATTCTGTTTCTGGATTCTGATTCTGGTACAATAGTCATTTTAAGCTGTCAAACTGTTGGAAAATAGTAAAAAGTTGAGTGAGTAGGGCAAGTATACAAAGATGAAACATTTTATTTTGATAGGAAGCAAACAAAGGCGTGCTCAATCAGGCCATTCGTGTCTTTCCTTGTCCTGACTCCTGACAATGAAAGGTTTATCAACGTATGCAGCACGAATATAACATTTCGAGGTAAATATTAGTACAAATTGCATCGCAAGTTCACAACGGGGAAGTTTAGTTACAGCCGCGATGGTCGCCAAAATCACAGATTCAGCTTGATTCGCGTGTACAACATACAAGTTCTCCACGTGTGCTCTCCACGACTGTAACGGTACGGTTAAGGACTTCAAACATCTGTGCCCGCCCTGAAGTTTTTTTTTCAAGGCCCAGTTCCATAGACAACCAATAGCGTGCAGATTTCAAAAGAACACATGGTCTATAGCTCGTCCTGAACACGAAACAAACAATTTATAACGTCAGGTACCTTTTCTTGTGTAACTTAGGGTGTTCCAGGATAAGAAATGAAGATACTTTGTAACTTACGTGGTAGTCGTAGTGTCTATGACGCTGCAAATGCAGAGAGAAACAATATGTTAGCATATGGTTGATATATAAAGCACTGCCATATTACTGAGACTGACTATGCAGCTAAGAGCTATGAATACTTGGCACATATTTTTGCTAAATTTGTTCACTGGAGTGAAGATGCTGAAATTCTTCATAGGTGTGCGGGCCACATCTATTATTGTCATATTATTCATGCAATGATTTATATCGCTGATCTACAGGGAAGCAAGGACCTACAGCCTGAAACTTTTGGCAGATAATAATCCTTAAGAAGGCTAGTGATAAATTAAGGGGACGGAATATTGAACTACTCACTCCATTCCAAATTATAAGACATTTTGGCTTTTCTAAATTCATAGCTTTAACTATACTTATATCTAGACATAGTGTATATTTAAGTGCATAGCAAAAGTTATTTATGTATCTAGACAAGCCAAAAAGTCTTATAATTTGGAATGGAGGGAATACAAATCAAGAAAAGAAGGTCCTATATAACAAGGACAAGACAAACATAATTGCAACAGGGAAAAGGGATCCAGTATGGCAAATGGAAGAAATACACCTTATATCTATCCCTGTAACGGTCCCTGCCACGGTCCCTATCCCTCTCCCGCCTTCGTCTCTCCCCTTCCTCCCGTGCTCGCCGTGCTTCCTGCAGAAAAGCAACGCCTGCTAATTCTTCCAAGGCACATGTTTAGAATTTCAGAATTGTTAACAGGCAACAGCGACCAGAGCAGAAAGAGGATAAGATTCCATGTTAATTAACCTCTTCTTCTCTAGCCTTCCTCTTCTTTTCAGCTCCTTCAAAGGCCTCTTTTTCAGCCTGCAGCATAGAAATAAAATGAGAAAGGGTTCCCAGGGAGGGACAACATGGATCACAACATGCCGTGTGTCTACCTCCTTATTTGCAGCAAAAGTTTCATCTACAACATGTCTTGCATAGTCTGGATCATCGCAAATCAAAATGTTGTCAAAAACGGAACCAGCTTTGACCTGTATACCATCGTGTAGTTAGTTCAGATAGGATTTAAATCATTTGATACAACCAAAGATTGTGATGGGGCACACGTCTTTGCCCAGTTGCGATGTTTCATACCTGCCAGACTTCAATCCCCACATACTGCAAAGGTCTCAGAACATATAGGTCTGGGTCATCCTCAAACTCTGCAAAATATAGTTTAATTAATGTTGGGTCAAGCGTGCAAGATTCAGTTCAAAGACACATATGCAGTAAAATTACTGTCAAGAGAAATACATAAAACTGTCATGGGACCAGACAGTAGACATAATCTACATATGTAAAGGGCAGAAGATCAGACATATGTCTCTCACCTGGATTGTCAATCCATGGGGTCTTCCATTTTCCTTTGTAGTTAGGATTCTTAATTTTCTGAGAGCAGAAATTTCATGAATACATAACTATTCAGAGAAACAAAAGGTCATGAGAAGATTACTAGTCAACTAAATAAACCTTCCGCTTCCATGGTCCCTTGTATTCTGGATTAGGTATCATTCTGGGCTTCCATGTACCGTCTTCGTCATCATCCCATGACTCAGGCTGATTTAGCATAAAACAAAAATACTGTCATCTTGTGTTCGTTGAGTGATGAATGTCTAGAAATTACTGACACACGCTAGTGAATCAGGAAAAGTGACTGGGATGCTCAAAAAGAAGAAAGGAAAAGTAACAGGCATGAATGTGTAAAATTGAATGTTTCTCTACCCTCGTTTGTTTCATAATATAAACAATAAAGGTCTATCATTTGCATACTGAGATCTGAATAAGTGCTCTGAAGCTTGAAAGTGTTAATTAAATTGTTAAAACCGAACTGGTGTATATTAAAAAAACTCAGAATCATGCATACCTTTTTGTCCTTTGGATCAGGTATCTGTTTAGGGATTGAATCATATCCCTGTTCAGTGCAGGTAAAAGGTTATATAGAATTATTGATCAAGATAAGTTTAAGACAGGAAATATGACAAGGCATACCTCTGGCTTAACTTGATCAGGATCTTCAATATATTCCCTGTCATCCCAGTCTTTTGGCTGAAAGAAACAGATGCATAAGGAAAGGCATGGTTGAAATTACTGTATAACAATGTTTTCATCAAACCAGAAAATTCTCAAACCTTTTTTGCATTAACATCTTTGATCTTACGAGGAGGAAGGATATCCCAGTCAGTGTACATGCTTCCAAATTCTCTCTCCCGGTTATCGATAAGGATGCTATAAGTGGCATCAGGTCTTAGAATAAATGTGTAAAAATGTGTCAACTTGTCTGCTTCGCATTTTAGATCTTTCTTGATAGGGTAGTTTTGCCCTTGGTATGAAAGTATGAGATGGAGCTTCTTTTTCTGATCCCCACATATATCAGGCCCAAACATGAAGCTGCATAAGCAAATATCAAGACATTTAGTAGGTAATAGTCAGTAGAAGCTAAGACAGACTGAACAATTACTAACAGTTCAACAGGAAGGCAACCAGGACACTATACATTAGTAACTAGATTGACTCTGTTTTAGATGATCTTCCAACTAATTTTCAGCTGGTACGTACCACTAAAGATATTTCATGATACCCATTGACTTTCTGAAGAAAAAGACAGTTAATGATTTTTTTTTGTAAGTTTGAATGCTAACACAGCATGTTAATATTTTTTTTGGTAAAGTTATCGACTTTCCTTAACAGCTGCAATCAACTTCAACAGATGACCAATACACCAAATTACCGCTGATGATTCTCTAGGCATATGCGCAAGATCCGAAGGTAGGATTACTACCAGGTTTTATGAAAAAATTGTTCTACATTAAGGAGAAGACTGAAAAGCTGCAGTTGTAGAGTTCATGGATACACAAGGACACATTTCATATCTATAATTTTGAACATTATATGAAGGAACCTCATAAACAAACTTTTTTAGGCCAGACAGAGAGCAAATTGACCTGTAAGGAGTGTCGCCGCCAAATTTCTTCTGGCTGAGATAACCAGACATAAGTTTGATGTAAGCACCACCACATTCAATATCTTGCTCAATCTTTAGAGAGTACTGGATCACCAATGTCCGGTCCTTGTTACTAAATTCTGGGAATTTTGCCGATATAGCAAAATGTTTGGCATCCCCAGTTGTTTGTATACCTGAAAAGATGGTTGCACAATGCAAATAACCATATGACGCATGAAACAAACCATGGCAAAAAGCCAAAGATAAGGTTATACCTTTTTTGGTTTTAAAAGTTGAAGATTGATAAAGTATGTACAAATCTAGAAATGCTCCTCTCTTTTTTTTAACAAAAAAAAAATGTTTATGATGAAAACAGGGGGTGGCGAATGGAATGCAGCCTGAGCACCTCCTGTCCTCCTCTGATTGAAGTTTTTTTTAAAAGATGCTCAAGTTCAGTAGTTGAAATAACATGAATAGACCCAAGGCATATCTAGCTGGAAACTGGGTATCAAAATATCCACTGTCACTATCAAGTACAGATTTGTTTTTTTGTAAAACACATGTCCCTTACTGCATAGTATATGGTAGGTCCACTCATGAATAGACCCTCACCTTTATCGTCAGGGTCTCCAGAATAGGTTCCCGCTGTGTGTCGGAAGGTTCCGGCTTGTCCTTGGCTCTTCTTCCAATCAGATTTCACCCAACGGCTATCCCACCCATCTGAATGTTACCATGTTGCACAATTTCATTAATCAAAATAAAAAATGAAATCCACCTAGAAAAACAAGAAAGTTGAGCAGACATCAACTACTGATAAGTTCATGGACTGCACATGGCATCACATCGATAGGACGACGGTCTGTAAGTCAACTGTAAGTTCTTCGAGTCCTGGAGGCAGGACCGCTGGAGCATATCAGAAGGCACAACTAGCAGTAACAATACCTCTAGACTAATTCACTTCTCTGGAAAACCATATGAATAACGAACAACTCTGAACCAACAAACCGAAATTCTGAATATGTCGGCGTTAGCAGGCAGTCAGTAACTCGTCACAGTGACACCAAAGCGCAACTAAACCAGCGAATAGGACAAAGGAACACCAAATTAATCCAACACAGTCACAGAATCACCCAATCGCTCCTCGAAGACAACCGTTGACCACCGAACTAAACGCGCTAACTAGCTAAATCGGAAACGAAATCAACCCAGCACAGCCACGCACAGTACCATCGAACCGCTCCTCGAAGAAGATTTCGCCGGAGGCAAGGAGGAGCAGCGACGAGAGGACCAGCGCGCGGTGGAGGAAGGCTCGCCCGTCGCGGAGGCGGCCCATCGCCTCCGGCCTCCGGCCTCAGTACCCGATGCTCGCCTCGCTCACCTGAGCCGAGCCCCGTACGGCGACGAGCTTTCCTACCACTCTCCTCGGTGGGCGACTGGGAACCGCGAAGGGAATATTTGTAAAGAGAGCGGATCCGATAAGAGGCTCAGGTACGGTGAATATTCACGACAATGCCACTCCGTGTTGCGCCGTCTTGCCAACGGCGGATGGCACTCCTGTGGTTATCGTGAACGCGCGGGTCAGATTGGGAGAGAGTGGGGAGGTCACTCGCTGGTGAAGGCCGGTCGGGTCTTCCGTGGCGGACCGGCTAGATGGACAGCGACGCGGCGGGCGACGACGCTGACTTGTCAAAGTCCATGGCGGACCTGGACTCCCACGGGCCACGGCGGCACGGCCCGAGCAGTGGGTAGGGCCCGTTGCCGGAGACCTGTGCCTACTAAGCACGACGTTGACTTCATGCTGTCTGCTATGCTCCACTCAAAAGAAAAAAAAATGCTGTCTGCTAAGCGTCACAGATCCCCGCCGCAGCGAATCGCCGCTCGTCGGAGCTGCGGCGACAGCCACTAGGAGTTCGCCACGTCACCGGGACGACGTGTAGTTTGTTGCCTGTGTGCATGGTATTGGTATGCTCAACCTTTTTTGGCCGTCTTTGCCTCCGGTGTGGCGGTGTCTGTCTATCACTGTCAGATTTTCACATCCAAGTATCCAACGCGTCAAGACCATTTTGTCGCGAAATGATATGAACGAACCTGCAAGGTAAACGCGTGAACTTGTTTAAGATATAGGAGTGCAGAACCCACGAAAAAGGGTATTGTCATGGGCAAAATTAGCCGACAAAATTAACGTCTACAATGTTAACTTTATTATATGACATGAATTATTTAATTTATAACAATATTTTACTAAAGGATTTGCATATGTTATCGGGTTCACACCCTGATAAATACGTCTAAATTCGCCCTTGTGTATGATAGTGATCCATATCTTAGAGCTCGTTTGGTAGAGATTTACGTAAGTTTGGTTTTAGCAGTGAAGCTAAAGTTTGTGAAGCAAAGGGGTTGTTCAGCACAGCTGAAAACATCTACTGCAACCACGATTGTGGTTTGTTAGAGGCTGTTTGGTTCAAGGCCGCTTAGGTAGCTCCTAGCCCAGTCAGCAATCACAGCCCTAGGCCTCCAAAATTGGATGTCTTGGTTCAAACCAAACATGTTTGTATTCTATCAGCCAAAGATTATGTCCAGAACAGCAGGTTGCAGCGCAACCACTGCCTTTTAGGTTTTACCTGTATTGAACGAGATAAAAAATAGTAGCTTCATTGGAGAGAGGGGAAATGGCCTCATAAATAGTGACGCTACAATAATGACGTGAACAAGTGAAGCTCCACCAATATTGAGCTTAACAAAACTACGAGATGCTAATATGATTTTCTAAAAAAACTGATCAAAGTTTAGAAGTTCTACTTAGATAAATCTATAATGATTTCTAATTTCGAGCGGATGGACTGTATATTAGTGGAAGGTAGCATAGCATTAGAAGCATAGGTTAGTGAAAAGGATCAGTGTCTTTCTCTAAGGGCGTCATTTGTTTTGTTCGTGTTGGGTGTTGCCATTTTGCAGTTTCTTGTCTCGGGCATCAATTACATCGCAATATACCTATTTCATGAATAGTGTTCGATCGTGCCTACTTTAAATCAAATATTTGAGTACATTCATAAAAAAAAAGTCTTGCTTCAGTTGTGCAAAATCCTGTCATATTCCCTGCAAACTGCAACTAAAGTTATCTATCTAGAGTTTAGTTTTCATCTCTACTATGACTATTGACTAGTGCTCCCTTGGTCAATGCCATAGCCTTAATCGATCTTTTTTAGCCTAGGTTCGTGAAATTGGTTAATTAGACCTAATCCTCGATCATCTCGCCCCATCTCTTGGCTTTGCTTATTAAAGACTCATGCTCAGTTGCTCAACCTAGTTTTTACTTTTCCATACATGTGTTCTTGCTCTCACTGTTTGCATTCCACACCTCCTAGCGGCTACCGTTCTGTTGCACACGGGGCCTGATCACTAGGTGAGCTCAGCGGCCGTAGCGCGGGGACACGGCTGTGTATGCGCCAGCCTCCATCCACTGCTCACCCCCCGCGACTTGCTGCTTGGTGATCTCCGGCAGGAACACGCGTACGGGCACCATCCCGCTGTAGGGCTACTCGTGCGTCGAGCGTATGCGCGACGCTCGGAGTGTGTTCGATGAAATGCGCGCTCGGAACACCGTAGCGTGGAATGCCCATGGTTACTGGCTATGTCCAGAACGAGGGCATTACCCTTGTGCGCATACTGTTTGATGCAGTGCCGAGCAAGGATGCCTCATGGCGGAACACAGTGCTTACAGTAACCGGGTACTGCCATAGCCCATAGCCGACTGATGGTGGATGCAGATGAATCTGTTTAAAGTTTGAACAAATGCCAGAACGCCAACTTGGTTTCTTGGATAGTGATGATTTCTCTGGGTATACTCTAATTCAAAAGTATGGCAACGCTTGGGACATGTTTGGATTTTGGCACAGTGCTCCGTGAAGGAATGCCATAAGAGCAATCAAACCTTGTTTCTGTGCTTTCAGCTATACGCCATCTTGGTAACCTTGGCATTCTAGAATGTTGTACCCATGTTCTCGTGCGTCTGTCTGTCTTTGAGAGGGATGTGGTCGTCGGCACTGCCTCAGGTGGTGTTGGATCTGGTGGCTGAAATTCAGGAGGTGTGTTGAAAGAATGTTGTATGGGGTGTTTGATACTAATAAAAAAATAAATTACATAATCCGGCAGTACTTCACGAGACAAATTTTTTAAGCTTAATTAATCCGTCATTAGTATATGTTTACTGTAGCACCACGTTGTCAAATCATGACCTAATTAGGCTTAAAAGATTCATCTCATAAATTAGTTGCAAACTATGCAATTAGTTTCGTAATTAGTCTATATTTAATACTCCATTCATATGTCCAAGCATTTGATGTGGCAACGATTAAAATTTAGAAGGGGCAACCAAACACCACCTTACTGTCTACACTAAGGATGTGAATATACTTGGCAGAGCACTAAAATTCTTTGGCCAACCGTGAATCCTGCACTCTCTCAGGGTACATGCAAGAATTTATTTGAGCAAATAAAATTTGCAAGGTAACATGCAAGAATTCTTGAGCCTAAATTCTTGATTAATGATGCAAGAATTTTTTTGGAGCAGATTCCTGAGCCTAAATTAATGTTGTATCGTTGGATGCCATGATTACCGGTGTCGGTGTTTCGAGTTACCGTCGCCGAGTAAATTTATATTATTGCGCGTCTGGATCGGATGGTGTGTTTAAAGGACACGAGGTTTATACTGGTTCGGATAGAAAGTCCCTATGTCTAGTTCGTCGCTGCTGCTCGTGTTACTAGCACTGAAAGTTTGTAGTAGATGGTACAAATGGGTGAGAGAGGGAAATGATCCCAAGTCTCTGGTGAAAAGAGTGAACGGGTACTGAGAGCTCGATTGCTGCTCAGCCGAGTGCTCGTGTCGTGCTTTTTGTGTCGATCTCGATTGATCGGTTTTAATCGGATCGACCCCCTTCATGGGATGCCCTGCTTTCCCTTTTATAGACCAAGAGAAAGCACGAGTTACAGCGGAGGAAAAGAGAAGAACGAGAGAGAGAAGAAGTCATTTAGGATCGCTGGTCCTTCTTATCCTTCATGCGGGTCCCGTTGACCCTGTAGATGTCAACAGGGACAGCTCCGCGTCGTGGCCCTATCCGTTACTGGCACCATACGTAGGCGTCGTCTATCGGTCATGGTGTTCCATTCCGTCGCAGCGGACGTCGTGGTGAGCTGACGCGCCTATCAACGTTTGTACGGGGGTTAGGCAGAACAGCACCGGTACGTCCGACGCTGTTCTTGATGTGAATCCTCAGGTATGGACCGTCATGGCCACGTGTTACATCAGAGCGTGTTGGTCTCTTCCTCGGTGTTAGAGCTTTGACCCAGGCCCATACGTTTGGATCTGGAGTGATTGGCGGTGGTATGGGTCCCCGTCGAGCGAGGCGGAGCCCGCGGCCTCGGGGTCAGGCGAGGTGGAGCACAAACCTAAGGGTCGAACAAGGCGGAGCCTGTGGCCTCGGAGTCGGACGAGGTGGAGCCCGCCCCTAGAGGTCGGGCAAGGCGGAGCACAATGTAACACCCCTGGTGTTATGAGCTTATTTAACACCGCGTTTTAGGCCTAAAAAAATGTCTGAAAATGAGTTTCTCGGATTTTTAATTTAAAACGTACTTGAGGCGATAAGCGAATCCTGTGTGACGTAGTTTCCCGGATTCAAATAAACGTCCAGGTTAAATTTCAGTGCGTAAAAATATTTAGGAATGCCGAACGACGATGCTAGCGGACGGTTTGTCCTGTTAGCTTAAGCATGAAAAGCAACTTTTATAAATAAAATAAAATCTATTAACAAATAGAACGATATATATATATATATATATATATATATATATATATATATATATATATATATATATATATGCGGCCAGACGTTTCACACGACAGCACGTATTATATTTTTCTAATCCTCCTTGGCTCCAAGCACTTTGAGAAGCCGGTCGACAGGAACAAACAAATGGCGAGATTTGTTTTATCCTTGCAGCTTTCCATTGTTTTAGAAAAATCGAGATGTGCTTGGTAGAGGTAGCCATGTGCGTACAGACATTTGAATTCATGCACCACGTCCTGGTAGCGTAGACCTCTAGCTTCAGCAATTATCTAAATTTTTCCTGTCCCTTCACATCTACGCGTTTCCGGCCACGTTATGCAGGCCGGCCATCCTGGCTGCTGCTGCTGTCTCCTACCCCTGTTTTTTTTGTTTTGTTTTGAGAAAGCCAAGCTACAACCGGACACTGCTCTCCGGCCTCAGTCGCAGTGACGATGCGACGCGTCCCTGCCTCACTTGCCCCCACTCGGGTTTGACTGCTTCGAGTTCAAGTGCATCGCGCCATTGTCCATTTCTGATTCGCCGACCGGACCACGTGCCGTGGTCGATGTCAATCGGACTGCTCTGCCTTTACTTGATGAGCTCGCTCGGGTCTTCTCGTCCTTTTTTCTATGCCGCTCTTCTCTGCCATCTCTGCCTCTATTTTTGCTCGCTCTTCTTAGATGAGCCGAGCGCTTGCTCCACACCGCCTCTCTCTTCGCTCTCTCTTTCACTCCGGCTGCCAACCGCCTGCGCCGTCGTCGTTGTGGCCTGCTGCCGTCGCTGCTGCCTCGCGTGTTCGTGCCCTCTATTTATCTTCTACGACCTGCAGCGCCGCCGTGGTCACACCATCCGTCGCTCGGTCCGTTGCGGGCAAGCGCGAACCCCGCGGTCTCGTGTCATTGCTGTAGTCCCGCAGCGTTGGGCCATGACCACCACCACCCGCCAAGGCTGCGCCTCCACGCCGTGCCTCGCGCCCGCTGGGCCCGCGCCGTCCGGTGCCGGACCCTCCTCGCGCGAGCACACGCAAGCTGCAGTACACCATGGCCGCGACCCGCGCGCAGCTCTGCCTCCTCGAGTCTCTCCGCCGCGCCCTCCTCTCTGGCCGTGCACGCGCCGTCCCGGCCCGTGCCTTCTTCCTCGAGTGCGCGCGCCACCGCTGCGAGTCACCGCGCCTGGAGAGCCATGCCGCCGTGCGCCGAGGCTGCCGTCGCTGCGTCCCTCGCCCGCCGTCGTCGGTCATCTCCGCGTGAGCGCGCGCGAGCTCATGGCCGCTCCGAACCGCCACATCCTCCGTGCCCGCGCGCCCGAGCCTCCTGCACCACCGCACGCACGTCACCGTAGCACCGCGCGTCGTCCTGCCGCCCTCGCCTGGCCGGCGTGCCCGCCTCCTCGGCTCTCGCGGGCATGCTGCCTGGGGTCCGCTCGAGCCTTGCCGCGGCCTGGCGTGGTCGCGCAGGCTCCCCGGGCAGCTCGCCAGTGGGTGGTTTGCCGTCGTCGTGTCTTCCCCGGCCCCATTGCGCCATTGCCGCCATCGCCGGTCGATGCCCTGTGCCGTGCTCTGCTTTGTGGAGGTAGAAGAGGGTAAGAATCCAAGACGGAAATTTATGCATGGGCCTTACTACGAAATACGCGACCTTAGTGAATAGTGCTGATGTACCTCGGCGTGATTTGTTAGAAACGCAGGGACATTTTTGCAAAATAGGCCGCCACCACGCCGCGTTGGGCCGCTGCCTGCGCTGGGCCGGTCGCCGCTGACCGCGTTTGGGCCGCTGGCTGCTCGCCCCGCTGGGCCGGTCGCATGCCACCTCGCCTGGGCCGCGCAGTCCGCGTGGGCCGTCAGCGCTGGCGCCATCCGCGTGGGCCGGACTGGTGCCGACTAGGCTGCCTAGCTACTGGGTCGATTTAGTTACGCTGGCCCTTTTCGATTTATAGAGCGATTTCTAATTTAGCTGATAAAGTAAACTTGTAAAATCAATATAAAATGGTATAGGAATCCAAAAATTGTAAAACCAGTTTTATTGCGTTCCTAAAATCATGAACTACCTGTTAGTAGATTTTGTTCACAAAGTTTGATAATATTTTTGGGAGCTATATAATTAATTTAAGATACTTAACATTATAGAAATGTAAACTTGTAGGAACGGTTATGGTAAGGTGGTAATATTGTTGAATCTGAAAATTTTATAGTAGACTCTTAGCAATATTAGGTACGCGTAAAAATTTTTGTAGCTCCAGAATAATCAGTTGCTAAATAGATAATGATGTCTTATTTTGAATACTGATTAAATCGATAGAATAAAATAAAGAAACACCTTGGTTTATATAACTAAAATTATTGTTGGGAAATAACACCTTATCCGACAACGTGTATATATAACCTTAGTACGGTCATCGTTAGAACTAGCTCGTTAACTCGAGAGGCGTACGTCGTATTTTACGAGTCATGATTGCAGTTGATTAATTACATCTTTGCATTATATTGCATGCATATCATATAGGTACGATGATGGATCAACGGATCGATCGAAGGGTGATTGGAAATCCGAAGATGGTGTAATGGTATTCTCTCCAGGAGATAATGCAATGGGCTTGCTATTCAGTTGCTGGTGGATGATCTGAAGATGCAGATACTAACTTTTAATATATCTTACCCAGACAAGCCCCGGTGCATAACCCATACTTTCTGCAGTTTAAATTATATTTGTGCATTAAGTTTTAAGGAGTTGAATGAAACCCACTTGCATATATATCTTTATCCTATGAGTCTTACTAGTATGACAGGATCGTGTAGATTGCTATGCTACAGGACTCTGGTAGAAGTCGAGTGATTGCCTATCACTCACGAGATATAGGAAATATGTTACTATATGATTATCACCTGGAATATATAAAATGGTGGAAAGGAAAATGGTGATCGGGCAGGGATATGGTTTGGGTATTGGTGGGTGTAAGAAGTTGTGTCGCCGTGGAGGCGGGTCATAGCTTGGTTACACCATTTTTCCCTGTCTGGTCGGTTAAGGACCGATCGTTGCATATGACTCTAGGCAGGTCACAGACTTATTATCCCGAGCACATACTTGTGTATGGGCGCTTGGAAGACTTGTTGCTCTCTTGTCGTGGATTTAGCTCTTTTCGGACCGACGGTTAAGGTTTTATTTTGGTGGAGGAGGTCCTTGCACCGTACTGAGTTCGAGACTCAGGGGCGGGGGCTTAGAGTCCCAGTTTGAACGAGGACCTGGACACCCGGAACAGGAGAGTGATGGGTTGGTCCTGCTTGTGCCTAGGGTACAAGCGGGGCGTGTGTTTTCAAGGTACCCAGCTGGGGGCATTGATTCGCGAATCGCCGGGCTATCTGGTACGGCTTGTCTACGGTTTAGCATCGTAGTAAGAACTAAAAGATGAAAGATGGAAGATGGACAAAGGAAATCTGATTGCTTACCACCTGCTTGAAAGTAGCACAGGCGCTTACATAGAATGATTAGTTAATGAACCAATGCGGCTATTAATAAAAATCGAATATAAGGATGCACGTTTAGTAATGCTTCCTGCAAATGCAATGAACCCACAAGCCAAATAGCTTTGCATATCCTTGGAGTCTTTTCTTTTCTCCTGTCGGGTAAGTCTTGCTGAGTATAATTAAGTACTCAGGGTTTTATTCCCCCTGTTGCAGGTGACAGGTGGATACTAAAGTTGACTTTTGTGTGTGGATTCCTCCTGGTGGGCTCAGAGAGGATTT
Source organism: Miscanthus floridulus (assembly GCF_019320115.1). NCBI lineage: Eukaryota > Viridiplantae > Streptophyta > Magnoliopsida > Poales > Poaceae > Miscanthus > Miscanthus floridulus. Next base: position 90,374,650 of record NC_089596.1, on the reverse strand, counting down.
CCTTTATGCTGTGATCGTAGTTTTTATTTATAACTCTCACCAAATGCTTTCATAAATGGAAGTTTAATAATATGTTGTTGTAGTCTATATGTCAATACTTCCTCATGTCATGTTTAGATATTTATTTCCGCTGTAGCTCTATTCACATATTTCTATTCCGCTGTTCAAGTAAATTGTTTATAACTCTAATAATATGATTTCATTCCGCTGTTATATTAATAAATATTATACTCTGATGTTGTATTAAAAGTGATGTAAGAAATGGTTACAAATGATGTAAGCTTTATTCTCTTATTTGTGATCCTGATGGCAAAAATGTGGATTTTTGGGTTCTCCCCTAGGGTGTGCCCGACAGAATCGAGTAATTTAGTGTTCTCCCTCGAGTGCTTAGTGTCTAATAGAAGACAAGCACTCCTGTGAGGCATTAAATTAGGCGGTTCTGCCACACACAAACCCTAGGGTCGGGCAAGGCGGAGCCTGTGGCCTCGGGGTCAGGCGAGGCGGAGCCCGCCCCTAGAGGTCGGGCAAGGCGGAACACAAACCTAAGGGTCGAGCGAGGCGAAGCCCGTGGCCTCGGGGTCGGGGGAGGTGGAGCCCACCCCTAGAGGTTAGGGCGAGGCGGAGCACAAACCCAAGGGTCAGACAAGGCGAAGCCTACGGCCTTGGGGTCGGGTGGAGCTGTAGTCGCATTCTTGACTGCTCGGATGAATCAATGTTGATAGTCATTAGCTCCTCCTCTTCGGATACCCTAGTATTGGTCCCCAACAGTAGCCCCCAAAGCTGTGGAGGAGTAGAATACTCCTTCGAAGGCTTTTTCGAATGGGAGGACTCTGAGGGCCTTGGCCTTTTCTTGTCACCCACGGCGTGTCCTAGGGAAGGCGATAGCCGTGAGATTTGGTGGGTCAAAAAAGGTCTTTCCTGATTTCGACCCCTACGGGGGTCTGTTGTTCTACGATCGTGCGTTCGGTCTCCTTGCGAGTCCAACTTTCCTCGAGCCCCCACACGTAACTAGAGTCTGGTCGAGGGTCAGCTCATCTTCCCTCAAGCCATGATTTTCCTCTATGGGCGAGCCATGGTGCTCGGTGAGTTGTTAACGGGCTAGTCCGAGTGGGGCCCGGCATCTCGTTCATGAGGGTCCAACTTGGGTCAGCTAGTGACCGACTCTAGATTCTTAGCAGTCAATCCATATAGTTCTTAGGTCTGTTCGATTGGTCCCGAGGGCTTTCTACCTTTCTTTGAGGAAAAACCATGGATCATATCCGTCCGAGGCTCAAACGTGGACCGGGACACCCGCGACGCTCGTGCCCCTAGGTATTAGCCGCTAGCGGTCCCATCCTTTTCCATTCCTCACTCTAAAAGTGCTCGGAGCGATTGTCAAACCCATCGGTGGGCCAACCTTCGAACTCCTGGGCTTAGACGGTCCATAGGAGCATTTTAAGCTCTGTATCCCTCTTACCTATGACGGGTCGTGGCCCGTTCGGGGAGGCAAAATGTTCGGTGAGTTTTCCGAGGGGGTAGCCATAGGTTGTGTGCACACGCCCCGCGGTGAGACGTGGTGACAGGCCATGGCAGGCATGGAGATCTAGGTGGGTGGTTGGTTTCCTCGCTCTCGTCGCCCCTATAAAACCAAAGGGTTAGCCCTCTATGTTTCATACGCACGTCTGCATCCTTACCTCCGCAGCCATGCCGCTGCCACCAATCGCTTAGGTTTCCTGCCTCTGCATCCCCGCCATCATTGAGCTTGCATCCATCCATCCCCACCTCCAATGGATCCATGGTGCCATTCCAACATCACCTTCCAGTGCATGGAGGGCCTCATCCGTCGTGGTCTTCTCTATGTGCAGACATCGGCCGAGGAGTGGTTGTTGCTCGGCGACGAGGATCTACCATCGCTGCCCGATGGCTACGTGGTGTCATTCGCCCACTTCCATGAGCATGGGCTCACGAACCCCACCCACAAATTCCTCCAACGGCTGCTACACTTCTATAAGATTGAGCTGCAGCATCTTAATCCCAACGGGATCCAACACATGGCGGTGTTCGTCATGCTATGCGAAGGATTCCTAGGGATCAGCCCCCACTTCGATCTATGGAGGTATTTCTTCACCGTCAATCTCTAGAAGAAGAGGGTGAAGTGAGGCAGGAAGGAGCTGCACATGCCGATGGGGTGCGCTGGTATCCAACTTTGGAACAATTAGGTCGGTGAGTACCCATCCATGCGGCTCTCGACGTTGAATAAGGGGTGACATTCATAGTGGTTCTACCTCAAGAATGACGCCGCCGCCCCTCTGCCAGAGTTCTCGGGCGTCTGATCGAAGAGGCCCCGGAGCAGTGGAGGAAGTGGGGCGTCCTGGAGAAGGACAAGAAGAAGATCTGAGACCACATCTTCGCCATCCAAATCCTAAAGGAGAATGGCCTAAAGGGGTTGGGCATCATCGAGGCTTACCACGCAAGGAGGGTGGCACCGTTGATGATGCGTGCGCTCCCGCTATACACGATGGCGCCCGTGGCGTCGTTCGATAGAACGGTGCTCACCGAGGGAGCGCTCCCCAACTCTGAGATCACACAACGCATCAAGGAGGAGATGGAGCCTTTGTAGGATGACACGAGTGCCGCCCTCGACTTTCTCTACCCGGTGCTGGGGCATCCTCCGATGTGGCCGGAGCCAGGCTACGTTATTTTCATAAGTTTTCCTTTCTTTTGCCTTCTCTTCAATTGATTTTCTAACCCCGTGAGACTAACTTTGAGAGGGGCGGGACCAGTCGAGGGACCTCATCCTCATGGATCACCCAGCACCGCTATTGAGGGATTTGGCCATGAGGACGGTGAATAATGCTGAGGGCGAGCGGCTGAGGAAGGCGAAGGAGGACAAGAAGAGGAAGAAACAGCAGAAGCTGCAGGCGTGGGAATGAGGGGAGGACACTAATGATGATGATGACAATGGTGACGACGACGAGGCGATGGAGTAAGAAGAATCGGTAGCCGACGATATCGAGTGGGACAACTTGGAGAACGAAGATGTGCTGACAGGCGTCAGTTCATCCTTGCAGGCGTCAGGACCCTTCCTATTCCATGGAGGGGAGGGCATGTCAGGGGAGCTGATGGAGACGAGATGTACCGTTGGCATCCCTAGGAACCAATAGAGGCGAGCGGCTCTGCCATCGCGCCCAAGGTGCCAGCGGAGGCGGACGGCTCCGCCGTCGTGTCCCAAGATCTAAGGGGAGTGGGGCTTTCCTCTAGTGTGCCCCAGGAGCTACCAAGGGTGAGCCCCTCTACCTAGGAGCAGGGGGCGGGCTCAAAACAGCCTCATTCCAATGAGGTGGAGCAAAGGTCGGGGGGTTCATCCCCTAAACGCATCTGCCGCCCGATGGCGCTGAGGAAAGTTATCAATTCCTCTATTTTTTCCTGTTTTAGTTGGATTTCATTAGGACTTATGTTTTTCGTCCCTTGCAGTGTCGATAGGTAGCGGAATCCTTTGGTGCTGGCACTGAAGAAGAGCATCACCCTCCAATCAAGGTGGCAGCCATCGGCTAGTGTCGCACCCATTTCGGGCGGGAGCGGATCTAGTGTGACCGTAGTGCCAGACGGTCAGACACCGCCCGCGGTGTCACCTATGCCCTTGGTAGGATAGGCAAACATGGGCATTCAAGGGGCACCTTCGGAGGTCATGGAGTAGCCGGTGATGGCCGTGATACTGCTGCCAACGGTGGGATGGATGGGGCTACCGACCGCGCTCATGGCGCCGACCGTGGCAGCGCGGTGCAGCCAGTCATGACCTCACCGATGTAGGTGGAGGTGGTAGTGGTCATGATAGATGGGTCATAGCTAGGCGCAACCGCAGCGTTGCTTGAGGCATCGGCATGACCCGTGCCATCGGTGGCCCATGGCATCGGCATGACCCATGGCGTCGGCATGATCGACGACGCTTGGCATGGTGCTAGGAGAGAGGTTCATGTTTGTACTGCTGATACCTTCCAACACTGGAGGGGGTGTCCTTGGGCTCCAGAGCACCGCGGGAAGCTCCACGACCCATTGTCCACCAAACTTGTTCAACCGGTTGAAGATCCTAGGCTTGAGGCCATGTAGGACCATGCCATTTGCGTGTTCGACCTGCCCGTTCGTGTGGGGGTGAGCCATAGTGGCCCAATCGACATGGATGTGGTATTCATCATAGAATCAGAGGAACTTCTATCTGGTGAACTGTGTGCCATTGTCTGTGATGATAGAGTTTAGGACCCCAAAGCGATAGACGATGTCAAGGAAGAACAACATGGCTTGCTCGAACTTGATCACAGAGATCAATCGAGCCTCTATCCACTTTGTAAACTTGTCTACGGCGACAAGCAAGTGTGTATAGCCGATGCCATAGAAAGGCACTCGGGTCGGTTAGATGCGTGATCAGTCGATGCCCATGGAGTCGAGCATGTTGGCGTACATGATGTTGAGGCTGCTACCTCCATCCATCAGTACCTTGGTGAGCCGCTTCGAGCTGATGATGAGGTAGACCACGAGTGGATATCTCCTCGGTTGTGGGATGCTCTCTGAGTGGTCATGTCGGGTACCATAGAACCGGGTACCCCGAGCGAATACCAAAAGGGTCACTTGAATCCCATCAAAAAGCAAAGCTAGAAGCTAAGCCGTAGGCTCCTCACTGGCTCTGTCTGAGCCTACCAAGCTCTCCGCCCCACCTCGAGTCTTGCACAGGAGGTCTCGGTGTCCTGATGCAATCTCTACCTCGCGCGAGGCCTTTCACGAAAGGCCTCGACAGGGAGCGCAATCTCCACCTCGCGTGTGGCCTCTCGCGTAAGGCCTCGGCAAGGAGTCCGATCTCTGTCTCGCACAAGGCCTCATTCTCCATATCACTCGAGGCCAGTTCATCCATAGCCCATCCCCCCCTGCCTCGACCGACCCTCCTAACAGCATGTCATGTCCCATTAATACGTCAACCACTCCCGTGATCTCAGCCGGACGATGGCTCGACACCGTGGAACGACTGACGGGACCTGAGGTCGCATCAGCGCTATACCGGCTAGGACAGGGCACAGCGGGGATTGCCGGCCACTGTGTTCTGACGTTGTGCCCACGATCAGCGCCCACACTACACTGTGCCCCGCGATCCCCACCTCGAAAACGACATTGCACGAACAACTTGGCCCGGGTCATCACCACCTCCAAGCCAGCGCACCAGATCGGCCACCCTCTTGGGGTCTCGGCACTATGCACCAAGGTCTCAGCTATCTCGGGGTTTGTGTCCGCCAAGACCCCCTACTGTGGTGCAGCCTTAGCACCGACCGAGCCTCGGTCTCACGCATAGTCAGTCCACAGCGGCTTGCATGTTCGCCGCCACACCCACTCCAAGGTAATCCTGGGGCTCCCACGACGCACAGGATCGGATGGGACTACCACGCCACCCTAGTGCTCCAAGGACGGACCACTCCAATGACCACGCCACCACAGGAACAGGCCACAGGGCTCAAACATGCCGCCCCTGTTGGCACGACGCCGTGTAGTTAGCATATGTACTGTCCTTGTCCTCCCTTCAACTATAAAAGAAGAGGACTTGGGCCACTTAGAGGGGGGCTCATGGAGAAGAACACCTGGTAACACACACACACGCATACACATCCCAGCGGCCTAAGAGCAACATCTCAAGCAGCCCACATGACACCTCACCGAGACCTGGGATTAGCTCCCTCTCTCACTGTGCTTGTAACCCCCTACTACTAGCACTTTGGTGCAAGGAATACAAGATCGATCTCCCAGACTGGACGTAGGGCATCGATTGCCTGAACCAGTATAAACCTTGTGTCTCTTTGCATCACCATCTGGGATTAGGGGCACGCAGTTCAAATTCACTAGTCGGTTGAGGACCCCCCGGTCCAAAACACCGACAGTTGGCGCGCTAGGTAGGGGCCTCTACGTGTCAGTTTCGTCATCCCAGCAAGTTCCGGATGGCAGACCCCGTACGATCGTTGCGTCTTGGCACGGTGGTTTGGTTTGGAAGCCTAGAGTTCATGTCTCTGGGGCATGAGTATGACATGGTACTTCTCACTCCCTGAGCCCCACCAACCGACGATGAAATCACGCACCGGTAGCCCAGGCGCAGGTGGTGCTCGGGCGGTCGCTCTCGCCACGCTCGCCAGGCACGACGCGAGCAAGATCACCCCGATGCTACGTGAGTCCAAGGCGACACGCCGCTCCCTGCCGATATCCTACAACCAGCTGTTGGTGCAAGGTCCCTGGTCGGGGACCTGTCTAGCCTGAGCTTGGACAAGGAAAAAATGCCGGTGGAGCACGGCAACGCCCAGTCGTCAAGCTCTGCTCCACCACCCCCTAAGAACCCGACTTCGGCAGAGCAGAGCTCGACGGCGGCACCATCCCCATACCCCTTTGGGTTGAGAAATGCCACCACCTCTTATGCTTACGCTTACACTACCGCTCATGAGGATGCCTCGGGACACCGCCAGCGCTTCGCTCTCAACCTGGACGCCCACCTTGACTCCTCGGAGGAGGATGAGGTGTGGCCCAGAATGGATTTCTCTGGACTCCACGACCCTGGGGCTATGCGTCATTTCCTGGCCACAAGCGACTACTGCTTCGGCTACTCTGACTCCAACGATGAGGGCACCTACGACCCCACTCACGAGTGTTTTCACGTCGGCCTTGGGATGCCAAGGGCGGGCGAGGAGGACGAGGGGGCGGGCAGCCGTTCCCTGCTTCGCCTGAGTACAGGCGCCGCCACACCTCCGTGCATTGTCGTACCAGTAGCATGGAATGAGAACTCCGCTCTTGTGCGACCTCAACGTCTAGACTTGGAACAGCTCCGTGAGCTCTAGGCCAAGGTCAAACAGGACCAACTCCTTCTACAGCAGCTTCGAGACTCTCTCGATCAGGAGTAGTAAGGTCGCAGCGAAGGCGGAGGAGTCCGACGGAGGGCCCACGAGGTGCATCACCACATCCATGACGATGAAGGGAGTGAGCAACCCCTAGTCTTCAATCGCGCTAGCTAGAACATCACGGCTGCGGCAATGCTAGTCCGCGCAATGCCCGAGCCTTCTACCACAGAGGGGCGGCGGGTCCACGGTGAGCTCCGGGATCTCCTAGAGACCGCCGCGGTACAGCAGGCTGAAAGTTCCGCCTCCCAACGGCATGGGAGCACCTCAAACTTACCTGCCGCACCGCCTCGGCAGGATAGGGAAGCCTCAGTTCGTCCCGAGCCCGCTCGAGCACCGATAGCCCACAGAGTCCCCGTGCTTCTTGACCGCCTCGGCAATCAACGCGAGGTGCAGGGAGACCATGAGGCGGTCAGCAGACGACGACGCCACGACAACGAGGGGCCCGCTCAGGGTTACCACCCACACCGAGGCGGCCGCTATGACAGCGATGAGGACCGTAGTCCTTCTCCTAAACCGCTAGGCCCTCAAGTCTTCAGCAGGGCCATCCACGCTGCTCTTTTCCTGGCCCGGTTTCGGCAACTAGCCAATCTCGCGAAGTATAGCGGCAAGACCAACCCTAAACTCTGGCTTGCCGATTACCACCTAGCCTGCCAGCTGGGTGGCATGGACAATGACCTACTCATCATCCGCAACCTCTCCTTACTCTTGTCAGACTCGGCATGAGCCCGGCTCGAGCACCTTCCTCCCTCACAAATCCACGACTGGCGCGACTTGGTTAGGATCTTTGTTGGGAACTTCCAAGGCACGTACGTGTACCCTATGAACTCCTGGGATCTTAAAAACTGTCACTAGAAACCGGACAAGTCTCTTTGAGACTTCATCAGGCGCTTCTCCAAGCAGTGCACCGAGTTGCCCAGCGTCGGTGACTCGGAGATTGTTCAGGCTTTCCTCTCCGGCACCACCTGCCAAGACTTGGTTCAAGAGTTAGGACGGAACATGCCGCGCTCAGCTGCCATGCTCCTCGACATCGTCACCAACTTCGCCTCAGGAGAGGAGTCTATTGGAGCCATCTTCCTCGACAGCGATGCCAAAGGCAAGCAGAGGGATGAGGCCCCCAAGGCCTTGGCCTCCCACCTCCCCAAGAGAAAGAAGAAGGGGCGCCTAGGGAAGCAGGAGGTCCTGGGGACCGATCTGGTCATGGCCGCGGAACACAAGAATCCCCGAGGACACAAAGGCCCTAGGCCTTTCGACGACATGCTTAAGAAACCCTACCCTTACCACCAAGGCCCGATCAAGCATGCCCTTGAGGATTGCTCCATGCTGCGGCGTTACTACACCAGGCTCAGGCCCCCCGATGATGACGCCAAGCAGAAGGGCGCCGGCGACTGAGACGATGACAAGGACGATGGTTTCCCCGAGGTACGCAACGCCTTCATGATCTTCGGCGGACCCTCGGCGTGCCTTACGGCGTGGCAGCACAAGAGGGAACACCGAGAAGTCTTCTCGATCAAGGTGGCCACCCCCCGGTACCTCGACTGGTCTTAGGAGGCAATCACCTATGATCGAGATGACCACCCTGACCATGTCCCGAATCCCGGGCAGTACCCACTGGTCGTCGACCCGATCATCGGTAACACCCGACTCTCCAAGGTGTTGATGGATGGAGGCAGTGGCCTCAATATCCTCTACGTCAATACCCTGGAGCTCTTGGAGATCGACCGATCGAGGCTCTGAGGCGACGTCACACCCTTCCATAGCATTGTGCTAGGGAAGCGCACGTGACCCCTCGGGCGCATCGACCTTCTTGTCTGCTTCGGCACCTCCTCCAACTACCACAAGGAAGTCCTTACCTTCAAGGTAGTTGGGTTTGGGGGAGCCTACCACGCCATCCTAGGGTGGCTGTGCTACGCCAAGTTCATGGCAGTCCCCAACTATACCTACCTCAAGCTCAAGATGCCAGGCCCCAGTGGTATCATCACGATTGAGTCCACGTACGAACATGCATATGACTGTGACGTTGAGTGCATCGAGTATGCCGAGGCTCTTGCGGAGGCCAAGACCCTCATCGCCCACCTTGACCAACTCAGTGGCGAGGCGCCTGACTCCAACCGTCACACGGGGGCGTTCGAGCCCGTGGAGGCCATCAAACTCGTCCCGGTCGACCACGCCTGCCCCGACGACCGAGCGCTGAGGATCAGCGCCACCCTCGACATCAAATAGGAAGCCGTGCTCGTCGACTTTCTCCATGCGAATGCCAACATATTCACATGGAGTCCCTCGGACATGCTGGGCATACCGAGGGAGGTCGCCGAGCATGCCCTACACATCCAGGCCGGATCTAGACCGGCGAGGCAACGCTTGCGTCGCTTCGACGAGGAAAAGCGTAGGGCCATCGATGAGGAGATACAAAAACTCTTGGCGGCCAGATTCATCAAAGAAGTGTCCCACCTAGAGTGGTTGGCTAACCCCGTGTTAGTCAGGAAGAAAAATGGGAAATGGAGGATGTGCGTAGACTACACCGGTTTGAACAAAGCCTGTCCAAAAGTCCCCTTTCCATTACCCCAAATCGATCAAATCGTTGATTCCACTACAGGGTGCGAGACCCTGTCTTTCCTTGATGCATATTCTGGTTACCATCAAATCAAGATGAAAGAGTTAGACCAGCTCACGACTTCTTTCATCACACCATTCGACATGTACTGCTACGTGACTATGCCTTTTGGCCTCAGAAATGCAGGGGCCACGTACCAGCGGTGCATGACCCAGGTCTTTAGCGACCACATTGGGCGGACCGTTGAGGCCTATGTGGACGACATCGTGGTTAAGACCAGAAAGGTCAGGAACCTCATCAATGACTTGAGGATAGCCTTAAGATGCCTTAGAGAGAAGGGCATCAAGCTCAATCCTATGAAGTGTGTATTCGGGGTCCCCCGAGGCATGCTCTTGGGATTCATAGTCTCGGAATGTGGCATCGAAGCCAACCCAGAGAAGGTCTCGGCCATAACCAGCATGGGACCAATCAGAGACCTCAAGGGTGTACAGAGGGTCATGGGATGTCTTGCAGCCCTGAGCCGCTTCATCTCGTGCCTCATCGAAAAAGGTCTGCCTCTGTACCGACTCTTGAGAAAATCTGAGCGTTTTTCTTGGACCCCCGGGGCCGAAGAAGCCCTCAACAGACTCAAAGCGCTACTCACGAATCCTCCCGTCCTGGTACCCCCGACCAGGGACGAGGCCCTCTTACTCTACATCGCCGCAACGACCCAAGTGGTCAGCGCTGCCGTGGTCGTGGAGAGGCAGGAAGAGGGGCATGCTCTGCCCACCCAACGACCTGTTTATTTCATCAGCGAGGTGCTCTCCGAGAGCAAAGCACGCTACCCCCACATCCAGAAGCTGGTCTACGCCGTGGTCCTGGCCTAGCACAAATTGCGTCACTACTTCGAGTCTCACCCAGTGACTGTGGTATCATCTTTCCCCTTGAGAGAGATAGTTCATAACCGGGAGGCCTTGGGCAGGATAGCCAAGTGGGCCATCGAGCTTATGGGGGAAACCTTGACTTTTGTGCCTCAAAAAGCGATCAAGTCTCAGGTCTTGGTCGATTTCGTGGCTAAGTGGATAGACTCCCAACTGCCACCTGCTCAAATTCAGACAGAGTGCTGGACCCTATACTTCGACGAATCCCTGATGAAGATCGGGGCAGGCACGGGTCTGCTCTTCATCTCGCCCCTCGGAGTACACATGCGCTACATGGTGCAGCTCCACGTTGCCGCCTCCAATAACGTGGCCGAGTACAAGGCCCTCATCAACGGCTTGCAAGTCGCCATCGAACTTGGGGCATGGCGTCTCGACGTCCAAGGCGACTCGCAGCTCATCGTGGACCAAGTGATGAAGGAGTCAAATTGCCTTGACCCCAAAATGGAGGCTTACTGCAAATTGGTACGTCGCCTAGAAGACAAGTTCGACGGCCTCAAACTAAACCACGTCACGCAGAAGTACAATGAGGCCGCCGATGAGCTAGCAAAGATGGCCTCGGCATGGGCCCTGGTCCCCCCGAACGTCTTTGCCAAAGACCTCCACAAACCTTCCATTGACTACACCTCGACGACAGAGGAGGGCCCACCTGTGGGACCCACGGTAAAGCTCGATGCCCCCTCTACTGCTGAGACCCCCTCAACCGAGCCTGAGGTCATGTAAGTCAACATCGAGCCTCCACAGACTGATCAGGATGCGGATTGGCGAATCCCGTTCCTCGATTGGCTTGATCGGGGGGAGCTTCCTAGCGACAGGGCCGAAGCACGATGGCTTGCGCGCCGAGCCAAGACCTACGTCCTCTACAATGACAAATTGTACAGGCGAAGTCCCTCAAGTGTCCTCCAACGATGTATCACTGCCGAGACGAGCCGAGCCCTGCTTTGGGACTTGCACGTAGGCGCTTGCGGGCACCATGCGGCGCCTCGGATGCTCATGGGGAACGCTTTCCACCAAGGGTTCTACTGGCTGACGGCGGTCACCGACGCTACCAAGCTAGTACGCTCCTGTGAAGGATGCCAGTACTATGCTCGGCAGACACATCTCCCGACCCTGGCCCTGCAAACCATCCCCATCACGTGGCCGTTCGCCGTGTGGGGGCTCGACATGGTCAGGCCTCTGCAAAAGGCCCCCGGGGGCTACACCCATCTACTGGTATCAATCGACAAGTTCTCCAAATGGTGTTGAGGCTAGCACAGAGCAACAAGGGCTGCCACAAGCTGACCCCGCCATGGGAAGGACCGTACATCATCGCCCAAGTACTGAAGCCCGGGACCTATAAGCTAGCCAACGAGAAGGGCGAAGTCTTCACCAACGCATGGAACATAGAACAGCTACGTCGCTTTTATCCCTAAATTTCTAAGCATTGTATATGTTGTTTCTCAAAATACAATTAAAAAGCGTTCTTTAGTTGGTATAATTTTTCGAGAAATCCCCCAAACCCATCGCAGGTCTCGGCAATACTATAACACGGTAAGGGAGACTTGGCTCTACCTCAGCAGAACCAAGCCTCCCTCGGGGGCTAGATGGGGACTCCCCCTAAGTCCCACGCACCATTCTTCAGTCGTTTTCGCAAAAATTCCTACGCCAAGACTCTAGCATGCTCTGACGAATCGGTTGTAAAAAAACCCTCGGACCAAGGTCTGTTTCCTAAGTAAGAGGCCGGTAGAGTCGCGAGACGGCCTACACCTCCGGGCTACAGCACTCCCTCACTACCTCTCGCCCAAGGGACGGCTTAGGCCCCAAGGGGGTGTTTTGTAAACGAAATCTGATCAGGAGCAACAGAGGGCAGAGGCTCGGAAACATGAGAAAAACAACTAAGAAACACAAATACTTCAAACATAAAGGCCTCGACAGCCACAAGCGTTACGATACAAAAATAACTCCTACTCTATTTTTACATAGCCCCCAGGGCCTAGATCAAGGCTCAGGGCCTTTAGCACCGGCACATGGTAGGGGAGGAACCACCTCCTCTTCGAAGAGCATCGCCAGCACCATGCCAGGGCCTTCCGTCGCCTCCATCAGCTTCATGACCGCCGCGTCAGCCTCCTCCTCCTCATCAGGCAGGACATACCCATCACTGATGGCTGGGAGGTCAACACCGACGTAGTGAGAAGAGATGACGGCTAGCGCACGCTTAACACTCGTGTGCAGCGCTCCTCGGAGCCGCTCGTGCATCTGGTTGCTCAGCGCGATCAAACGGCTCCCTAGTGAGCTGCTTGACTGAACCCCTTCAACCTCCAAGGCCTCGCAGGCAGAAAGGGCAGCATGTTTCAGCGCCTTGTGCTCCCCGATCTTGGTCTCGAGCACCGTTTGCACCGCGCTGGAAGCCTCGGCTGCCCGAGCAACCTCCGCCTCTGACTCTGCACCATGGAGAACAGAGTAAGGTTGAGCGAGGGAAAAACAACCTAAATTAGGAGAGGAAGCCCACGGGACTCACCCTTGGCCTTTAGCTCCTAGTGTCGGGTCTCGACCTGATAGGCCTCAACTTTCTCCTTCCAGCGCAGGGCCTCGGCCCTAGAAGCCTCGGCCTCCTCCTTCAAGCGCTGGGCCTCGACCCGAGAAGCCTCGGGCGCCCTGGAAGCTTCACTCCCCAGCTCTACGTCACACAAGGGAGTTAGGGAGCGAACATAAGGAAAAGAAAACAAAATGAGGGTACTAAAACTCACCCTCGACCGTCCCCCTCCAAACCACAGCCTCGGTTCGTGAGGCCTTAGCTACAGCAAGGGCCTCATCCAAGGCACCTTTCGTCAGCTAGTGCGCATTCTGTTCCGCCCCTAGCTGCCCCGCGAGAGCCACGGCCGAGGCCATAGCTTTAATGGCTCGACCCCTGAAGGCATCCCGATCGCTGACCGCGCGGGTGAGCTCCCCCTCCAACTCCTTGACCCGCACCGCCAGAGGGGCGAGCTACGTCTGGGCCGTGGCCGCCTTGACCTTCGCGTCGGCACAACGAAGGCGGAGGTCCTCTACCTCCATGCTCCGCACCGATAGGAGCTCGTTGGCGCCGGCAAGAAGGCCCTTCTGCTACTGAAGCTGGTCCCAGATGCCCCTCTCCCACCGGAGAAAGATTGACTTCCCAAGGGACCAGGTCTCGAGCTTCTAGGGAAGCAGAACAGGAGTCATTGATTGCAACAAAACTAGAAAAGGACAACGTCACGCGAGAAAGGAAAATGCGAACCTGGGCGACTCTAGGCAGTTCGTCGGCCACCATGGACAGGGCCATCCGTAGCGACCGCTCCGCCAGCTGGCGGTATTGCTCGAAGGTGCCCCAGTGCCTGCCCTCAGCTGCATCCTTGAGGGCGAACAGAGGCTCCCCCTCATGGTCGTCCCAGCTCCGCCACAGTACCCACGGGTGATCCCACCCACGAGGCTCGGGTCGCGCCCGCACGAGGGCCGAGCTTCCCTCATCCAAGATTGGCGCCGGCTATTGCACGGCACTGGCCTCCTCGGCGTTGACCACCTCCCGTGCCTAGGAAGTATCGTCGGAGGAGATCGGATAGACCTCCGCCTCTCGGGCGCTCTCTCGCAACAACGGCGGCCCCTGAACCAAGGGCGCCACCGAGACCTCTGCCGCCTTCATCTCCACCTCCTGGCCAGATAGCCTCGCCGCCATCACGATGGCCTTGGTGATCTCGGGGGCTCCAGCCTCTGTAATTATGGCCTCAACGGTCTTGGGGGCTCCGGCCTCCGCCATCGTGGCCTCGGTGGACGCAGAAACACCGACCGCGGCCACTGCGGTCTCAGCGGTCTTGGGCGCCCTAGCCTCCGTCGCCTTAGCCTCGGAGACCCCGGGAGCCTTGGCAACCAAGGGCACACCGGCCCCATCCGACTCGTGAGCCTTGCCCCTGCGGGGCAGAAGCACTCCCTCCCTCATCTGTGTAGGGGTCGCCTCGGCAGCCCCTCCTTGGGCGGTCGGCTCCTTCGGGTCAACCCTCGCTGACGCCGCGCTGCGTTGGATAGCGGCTTTTGCCTCCACCACCTAGTGGGCGGAGGAGCCGGGGCTCGCCTTGAGCGCCTTAAGGGGCACCAAGGGAAGCTCGTCCGCAGGCCGCTTCCAACTAAGGAAAAATAACCTATAGGATCAGCGCGAGACCAAAAAAGCAAACGGAAGGCACTATGACACTACCAAAAATACACTTACCTTGAACGGGGCGGCAACCGCTTCGCCATGGCAAACCTCATCCGCAACGATTGAGGCAGCGGCAGAGGCGTCGCCTCCGTATCCATCAGTGCCGGTCGGTCCTCAATGGACCCCGGTGCCCCTTCGGTCCTCTACGGGGGCGGTGGCGTCGTCTCCACCGCCACTTGTTCCACCATGGCCGCCGAGCCCACCAGGCTGACGGCGCATTTGCCCAACGCCCGTGCCTCGAGCGTGTCGGCCTCGGCCCCAGAGCGGGCAACCGCCGACCCCAGGTCCGCTTCTCCTCCTCCTCCCGGGAGTGCCGGGCTGCTTGCCAACACCCCGGGCACCACCTCCACTACATTAGGAAGGTGGTCCAGGGGACCTCGCCCCACCTCGCCCCCGTCATCCCCGTCCGAGGCCTCCGTCGACAGCGATGTCGACGGGGATTCCTCCAACGGGAGACCATCCTTCCGTTGTTAACGGCGGCGCTTATCCAGCTCCTCGCGCGCAAGGATTTGCTTCGTGCGCTTCGCCACCTTAGCGTCTTTTCGCTTCTTCTGCGCGTCGGCATGCGCCCGGTTGATCGCCCGCTGCCTCACGTCCTCGGGAACGGGCGGCGGAGAAGAGCGCACGTCTCTCATCCCCTGCAGGAACGACGGACATGCATAAGGGAACAAGGGGTAAGGGGAGACTGAGGAGGCTCGGAGGCTATAGTGGCACACGACTTACCAGCGAGGGGAACCCCCACGACAGCTGCATCGCGATAGGGGTCAAGTTGCCATCCCTCAGCTTCGCCTCTACTGTCTCCCCCACCCGATGAAGAATTTCCTCGTTGGAAAGGGCGGAGGAGGACATCCGAATGCCCTCAATGGGCTCACCCAGCTTCATCTCGAACAGCCGTTGCCGCCGAGCCATCAGCGGTAGCACCCTCTGGCGGTGGAAGGCGGCCACGACCACAGCCATGGTGAGACCACGGCCCTGCAGCCTTGCCAGCCCCTCCAGAAGCGGCTGTAGCTTGGGCTGGTCGTCCTTCAGGACGCCGTACTTCCATCTCTCTAGGCAACTCCCCACAATCCGCCCAGTGTAGGGGGGAAGTCCTCCATCGTCGTTGCGAAGGTAGAACCAACTCGTGTACCACCGGCGATTGGATGACGCGAGTTGGGCCAGGATGTAGAGGTGTAGGCGGTCCTGGCGCACTTGGAGAGTGCAGCCGCCGGCCCTCGTTGCCTTCCTCGTACCCGACGTGCCCGTCGGCTTGGTAGTGTGCCCCGCCCAAAATAGGTGGAGCCACAACTCCCAATGGGGAGCAATCCCCAAGTACCTCTCGCAAATGGCAACAAAGATAGCCGCCTGAGCGATGGAGTTGGGATTGAAGTTGTGGAGCTCCACGCCGTAGTAGTGCGGGAGCGCCTACATGAATCGATCCGCCGGGACACCGAGGCCGCGCTTGTGAAAGGAGACGAAGCTTACGATGTAGCCGTCGTGAGGCCTCAGCTCTGGCTCATCATACGGAGCAATCCACTCTGGCCTAGTGGGGTCTGTCACCGAGCAAAGGAGTCCACCGTCGACAAGCGACTAAAGCATCTCCTCGGTGATGTTCGACGGATCCCAGGGGTCCACCTCGACAACGACGATGTCGCCGGCCATGAGTGCGATGGAGGAATCGGATGCAGCGGTGAGTTTTTCTTTCTCTTCCACGCTCTCGCTTTTTTCTCGCTTTCTCCTGAGGCTCGCTCTTCTCCCCTTTTCTTCTCGGCACCCGCTGCTCTAGCGACGACTCGATGGAGGCAGTGCTAATGCAGGCAAGGTAAGACAAGGAGGGGTGAGACTCTTCGGGTATTTATGCAGGGAGGAGGCGAAACGAACGGGCGACGAAATCAGGGAAGTTTCCCCCTAATCCGACGCAGTTAACCACGAGCCGATTTTGCCGGCCCACACGCCCACGTCTTCTTCATTAAATGCGAGAGCAGTTACATCCCATCCACCATGTCACGCCTAGCCACTACGGCAGCAGGCGTCATTTCGCCTCCCTAAAAAACCGCCTCAAAAGGCGTGCCACCCATTGCCGAGCCAACAGGGAAGATATTCCCCCTAGCCTATTCCTTTCATATGAAGGAACCGGGCTCTGAGCCTATTACGGTCCAGGGGTTCGAAGGCTGGGCCCTAAGGGGTTTCGATAGCTGCCCTAGGATAATAGAGTCAGGGACAACCGCGGGCAAGCCTATACGGGGCCGAGACCCAAGCAAGCGAAACGCTTGGGATGCCCAAAGTCGTGTCTGAGACTGGCAGGAAGGTCTCTGAATAGGATCCCACCGTAGGGAGGCACCGAGCCACCGAGGCCCAGCGAACGGCCTCAGCACCCACTAGAGAAATCCTCTGGTACTCTTGGAGTGTGTCTCTGGACTGCTAGCCGTCCCCTAGTGAATGGTGAACGGGCCTCCACTCGGACTACCCGATAACAGCTCACCGGAAGTGCCACCGCTCGTGCCCACCGAGGGTAGCGAGGCACATTCCACCCCTCCTTTCGAGCGAAAAGGAAGCATGAGGGTCATACAAAAAGATAGAGGAGCTCCTGATGGCCCTCTCGCCCTATGCAGAGGCTAGGGGGCTCTTCCTACAGATATGCCGAGACCCCACGACCCGGGCTCGCACCCAAAGGGGCCTTAGCAAACAAACCCTCACGCACGAGGGGCGTATAAAAAGCTAGGGGAACTCCCGATGGCCCTCTCGCCCCGCGTAGAGGCTAGGGGCTCTTCCTACAACCTTGGCGAGACCAGCGGCTCTGGGTCGCACCAGAATGGGCTCGACAAACAAACCCTCCGTCCGAACGAAAAGGATATGTGAGGGTCGGATGAAAAAGCCAGGGGACCCCTGACCGCCCTCCTGCTCCTGGCGGAGGCTCGGGAGCTCCTCCTGCACCCAAGACAAACACAAATGGTCTAAGTCCACACTAGAAGTTTTGTTACAAATACGATAAAGGGCACCGAGCCCGTTATGGTC
The DNA here is from genome assembly GCF_019320115.1 of Miscanthus floridulus. Lineage (NCBI taxonomy): Eukaryota > Viridiplantae > Streptophyta > Magnoliopsida > Poales > Poaceae > Miscanthus > Miscanthus floridulus. Next base: position 90,357,106 of record NC_089596.1, on the reverse strand, counting down.
TAGGGGTTCGAAGGCTGGGCCTCCAGAGGTTTCGACAGTTGCCTCAGGGCAACAGAGTCAGGGACGACCTTGGGGCGAGCCAACGAATGGTCGAGGCTCGAAGCGAACAATTGCTTGGGACGCCCCAAATCATGTCTGAGACCAGCAGGGAAGTCTCCGAATGGGATCCCACCGTAGGGAGGCACCGAGTCACCGAGGCCCAGCGAACGGCCTCGGCACCCACTAGAGAAACCCTTTGGTACTCTTGGAGTGCGTCTCTGGACCGCTAGCCGTCCCCTAGCGAACGGGGTACGGGCCTCCACTCGGACTCACCCGATAATAGCTCACCGGAAGTGCCCACGCTCGTGCCCATCGAGGGTAGCCTAGCACATTCCACTCTCCTTCCGAGCGAAAAGGAAGCATGAGGGTCATACCAAAAGCTAGGGGGACCCCTGACGAACCTCTCGCTCCGTGCAGAGGCTAGAGGGCTTTCCTTGCAACATCGCCGAGACCCCTGCAACTCAAATTTGCATTTGGGGGCTCGACAAATACGATAAGAACTCCTCACTCAAAATGCAAAAACAAAAAAGCCCCTGGAGGAGTAACTCCACTCCTCTAGGGCCTCGGGGGCTACACCCGGCAGGTGCGCTCGTGCGCACCCACCGAACATCAAGGAACAAAACCCCATTTCCTACGGGAGCGGCTGTAAAACAAGCCTCGACAAACCCCCAGGGGAGTGCACGCACTCCTCCAGGGGCTCGGGGGCTACTGTCGGGTACCATAGAACCGGGTACCCCGAGTGAATACCAAAAGGATCACTTGAATCCCATCAAAAAGCAAAGCTAGAAGCTAAGCCGTAGGTTCCTCACCGGCTCCGTCCGAGCCTACCAGGCTGTCCGCCCCACCTCGAGTCTTGCACAGGAGGTCTAGGCGTCCTGACGCAATCTCCGCCTCGCGCGAGGCCTTTCATGGAAGGCCTCGACAGGGAGCGCAATCTCCGCCTCGCGCGAGGCCTCTCGCGTAAGGCCTCGGCAAGGAGTCCGATCTCCATCTCGCGCGAGGCCTCATTCTCCATATCGCTCGAGGCTGGTTCGTCCATAGCCCATCGCCCCCTGCCTCGACCGACCCTCCTGACAGCACATCATGTCCCATTAATACGTCAACCACTCCCGCGATCTCAGCCGGACGATGGCTCGACACCGCGGAACGGCCGACGGGACCTGAGGTCGCATCAGCGCCATACCGGCTGGGACAGGGCACGGTGGGGATTACCGGTCACTGTGTTCTGACGCTGTGCCCACGATTAGTGCCCACACTACACTGTGCCCCGCGATCCCCGCCTTGAAAACGACATTGCACGAACAACTTGGCCTGGGTCATCACCACCTCCAAGCCAGCGCACCAAATCAGCCGCCCTCTCGGGGCCTCGGCACTGTGCACCAAGGTCTCAGCTATCTCAGGGTTCGTGTTCGCCGAGACCCCCTACTGCGGTGCAGCCTCGGCACCGACGGAGCCTCGGTCTCGCGCACAGTCAGTCCACAGCGGCTTGCACATTCGCCGCCGCACCCACTTCGAGGTAATCTCGGGGCTCCCACGACGCACAGGATCGGATGGGACTACCACGCCGCCCTAGTGCTCCAAGGACGGACCACTCCGACGACCACACCGCCACAGGAACAGGCCAAAGGGCTCGGACATGCCGCCCCAGTTGGCATGACGCCGTGTAGTTAGCATATGTATTGTCTTTGTCCTCCCTTCAACTATAAAAGGAGAGGACTTGGGCCACTTAGAGGGGGGCTCACGGGGAAGAACACCTGGTAACACGCACACATACACATCCCAGCGGCCTGAGAGCAACGTCTCAAGCAGTCCATACGACACCTCACCGAGACCTGAGATTAGCTCCCTCTCTCACTGTGCTTGTAACCCCCTACTACTAGCACTTCGGTGCAAGGAGTACAAGATCGATCTCTCAGACTGGACGTAGGGCATTGATTGCCTAAACCAGTATAAACCTTGTATCTCTTTGCATCACCATCCGGGAATAGGGGCACGCAGTTCAAATTCACTAGTCGGTTGAGGACCCTCCGGTCCGAAACACCGACAGGTCGGTTCGATCAAAGGTTATGGCGGACTTTGACTATCGGAGGAAGGTAGGCGTGGCCGGTTCGACCGTATAGACCTCGCGGCGCGTGAGCTTCTTACAGCGCTTGGAGTCATAGGCCGCTGACCCTCCGAAGATCATGAGGCAATGATCTAGCATCGGAAAGCTGTCGTCCTTCCCCTTGGCATCATCCACGGGCGGCTTAGGGTCCTTCCTATGCTCCCCCTTGTTGGAGCCTCCGGACAAGAACCACTTCATGAGACCATAGTCCTTGTATAGATGCTTGATGGGGAAATCATGGTTCGGACATGGTCCTTTGAGCATCTTCTCAAAGTGGTCCAGGGTGCCCTCGGTGGGCTTTTGACCCCCCTTGCGGTCGGTGATGGCCACGAAAGAGCCCTCGCGCCGCTGCTTGTTCTTCTTCTTGCTGGGACGGTTGGAGGTGCCTTCGCCGACGTCCTTGTCCCGCTTTACCTTGCCCTTGAGGCGGTCGAAGATCGCTCCGATCGCCTCCTCACCTAAGGCATGGCTGATGGTGATGTCGAGGAGCTCCTTGGTGGTTCGTGGGCCCTTACGTCCCAGCTTGTGAACCAGGGACTCGTAGGTGGTCCCAGACAGAAAGGCTCCTATGACGTCGACGTCGGCAATGTTAGGCAGCTCGTTGCACTGCCGGGAGAAGCGCTGGATATACCCATGAAGAGTTTTCCTGGCATTTTGTTGGTAGTTTTTGAGATCCCATAGGATCCTAGGATGCGCGTATGTGCCCTGGAAGTTTTCCACGAAGATCTCTATCAGGTCCGCCCAACTTTTGATTTTGTTGGGTGGAAGGTGTTCCAACCACGTTCGCGCTGAATCGACCAGAAACAATGGAAGGTTGCGGATAATGAAATCATCATTATCCACTCCACCGGCTTGGCAAGTAAGTCGATAATCCTCGAGCCACAGTTCAGGGTTTGTTTCCCCAGAGTATTTCGAGATGTTGGTCGGCGGTCAGTACCGTGGTGGAAAGGCGGTGTTGAGGATGTGTCGACCAAAGGCCTGAGGTCTCGGCAAGTCAGGGCTTGGGCTTTAGTCCTCGCCGCTGTCATAGCATCCACCACGACGAGGGTGGCAGCCGCGGCTGGCCCCCTCCCTCACGTCGTCGTGGGCACGCCTGCGAGCATCGAGGGTGTCGTGTGCATCACGGTTTGCGGTCGAGATGCTCGTGCACCGAGACCGCGGTACGTGGCCTGCCGCCTTGCTGCGCCTGCTGGACTGACATGTCCATGTTGGGTCGCTTTGTGGGTGTGCGCCGGCTGGCGTCGAGCTCGCGTCGTTGGGACAGCGAGCTCTCAGCCTGTTGCGCAGCTGCACGCTCGAGCAGCGTGCAAATCTCATGATGGGCCCAACGATCCTCAGGCATCGCGGGCCCTAAAAGACCCCGGAGCAAGACCGCTGCAACAGCGATATTCTGGCTTGCCTGGGTGAAGTGTGGGAGGGCTTCATCGTCCTTGATGATCCTCCGGTTCACGTCGCGGGCCACGACGCGCGCACGCCCACCGTCTCCATGGCACTCGATCTCTTGCTCGAGGTCCACGCATTCCTACTCGAGCTGGAGTCATGCTTCCTCGAGCTCTTGGTGCCGGGCCTTCAGCTGCTCCACCCGCAGGCGAGGTGGAGCCCCTTCCTCCCTCTCGACCTCATCGTTGAGGTCGTTCGTTAGGGTAACCTCTCCCTCGTGGATGCTTTCGACATGTCCCTCGGGGGTACCTACCACGAAACATTCACGAGAAGGGTGATGGCTCTCCCCACTGGAGTCAGAGTCGTAGGGCGACCCCGATTCTCTCGCGAGGAGGTCGTGGAAAGACTCCACAACATATTCGGTCATCCCCGTGAACTCGTCGTTCATGGGGAATGGAGGCGTGTGTTGTGGCATAAGGTGGCCAACGGTCTCTGCGGTGTTGCGGAGACCGAATGGGAGCGCTGTCGGGGCGCTTTGGATAAGGTATTCCGAGGAGAACGGCTCTCCTCCGGCAAGCTGCGTCATGATGTTGGCAAACGAGAAGGTCAGGTGGCGCAAGTCCTCCCGGGACGGTCGGGGTCCCAAGACGGCGCCGAGCTAGCGCTCTAACCTCCCATAGTCGAAGCCAAGGAGCTGGTCGCTCTTGGAGACACGGGCTTCTAGTGCGCGCAGCTGCAGCTCCTCAAGCGCCTCAACGATCATGTTGAAGCCGGCGGGGTGGAGAGGTTGGACGGCGGTGGGAGCCTGCGCCAACCCTCCCTCCATCGTAACGGTGAAGTCCAGGTTCCCAAAGCGCACATGCGCGCCCGAGACCCAGCTGACGCTGTGACTAGCCATCCAAGACCTAAAGTGGATGTCGAGACGTGCAAAAGACCCCTACCTGACGCGCCAACTGTCGGTGTTTCGAGTTACCATCAACGAGTAAATTTGTATTATTGCGCGTCTGGCTCGGATGGTGTGCTTAGAGGATACGAGGTTTATACTGGTTTGGGCAGAAAGTCCCTATATCCAGTTCGTCGCTGCTGTTCATGTTACTAGCACTGAAAGTTTGTAGCAGGGGGTACAAACAGTCGAGAGAGGGAAATGATCCCAAGTCTTTGGCGAAATGAGTGAATGGGTGCTGAGATCTCGATTGCTGCTCAGCCGAGTGCTCGCGTCGTGCTTCTTGTGTCGATCTCGATTGATCGGTTTTAATCAGATTAGCCCCCCTTCATGGGACGTCCTGTTTTCCCTTTTATAGGCCAAGGAAAAGCATGGGTTACAGCGAAGGAAAAGAGAAGAACGAGATAGAGAGAAGAAGCCCTTCAGGATCGTCGGGTCCTTCTTATCCTTCATGCGGGTCCCGTCGACCCTGTAGATGTCAACAGGGACAACTCCGCGTCGTGGCCCTGTATGTTTCTGGCGCCATGCGCAAGCGTCGTCTGCTGGTCATGGCGTTCCGTTCCGTCGCAGCGGACGTCGTGGTGAGCTGACGTGCCTGTCAGCGTTCGTACGGGGATTAGGCAGAAGAGCACTGGTACGCCCGACGCTGTTCTTGATGTGAATCTATAGGTATGGCCCGTCATGGCCACTGGTTACATCGGGGCGTGCCGGTCTCTTCCTTAGTGTCAGAGTTTTGACCCATGCCCACATGTTTGGACCTGGAGTGATTGGCGGTGGTATGGGTCCCCGTCGGGCGAGGCGGAGCCCGCCCCCAAAGGTTGGGCGAGGCGAATCATAAACCCCAGGGTCGGATGAGGTGGAGCCCATGGCCTCGGGGTCGGGCGAGGCGGAGCTCGCCCCTAGAGGTCGGACGAGGCGAAGCACAAACCCAAGGGTCGGGCGAGGCGGAGCCTGTGGCCTTAGGGTCGGGTGGAGCTGTAGTCGCGCTCTTGACTGCTCGGATGAATCAATGTTGATGGTCATTAGCTCCTCCTCTTCGGGTACCCTAGTATTGGTCCCCGACAACTGGATACATGCAGAATGAAATGGTAGATGAAGCAGAAGAGCTTTTTAACAGGATGCCTTTCAGAAACAAAAAAATCTTGGCTGGGATGATTGCAAGGTAACATAATGGGAAGAGTGAACAAGCTTTTGTTTTGCTCCGAGCACTCCATAGGAACGGGAATACGGGATGTTACCTTGCCTGTCTAGTAGCTTCTTTGCTTCTTAAAATAGTGAACTCCTTGAGACAGGAAAGCAAGTGCATTCACTTGGCCAGGTGTCAGTTTAATAGGTATGTTTGTAATGCACTGGTCACTAGCAGAAACATAGCCACATAGTAGTATCGTGTATTTCTTTCATACAACATTTATACAAAATAATATTTGGAAGAAGCAAGAGATACACTTGGAAAATATGCCGAGTCGAGATGTTGTCTCTTGGACTACAATAATATCCACATATGCGCATTCTGGTTTGGTAGATTTAAACCAATAGTTTTTCAAGTCTATGAATAGTTATTATGGACTAACTCCTCTGTTGGAGCACTATGCTTGCATGGTGGACCTACTTGAGTGAGCTGGTGATGTGAGGAGATGATCATTTTATTTACAATATGCTTATTCAGCCAGGTACAATGATCTGGAGTGCTCTTCATGGGGCATGCAAGATTCACAAGAATGTAGAAATTGGTAGAAGAGCAGCTGAGAAACTTTTGTCTATTGAGCCATCAAATGCTATAAACTATGTCATGTTGTCAAATATATACTCCTCCCATCTCCCAAGGGATTTGGGATGAAGTTGCGAAGGTATGAAAACTTATGAAAGAACAAGGTGTCAAAAGTAGACTTGTTGTAGTTGGATGCAGATAAAGAACTGAATCCACTCATTCACTGAAGATGAGGAACATGAGTAAATTTAAGATATATATGCTAACCACCAGCAGCTGTACACTTTGTTAAAGGCTAAAGCAACGTGCTTGACACTGAATTTGTTCTCCATGCCATAGATGAAGAACAGAAGGAGAGCTTGCTTCTGTACCATAGCGAGAAGCTTGTTGTTGCTTGCTTATGGTCTCCTTGTTACACCCAATATGTGTTGACTGTCATTCTTTCATCAAACACAAAGAGAGAAATTGACATTAGGGACGTGAATCAGTTCCATCATTTTAGGAATGGAAGCTGTTCCTAGTGACTTCACAAGTCTGGAAGCACTGAAACGCCTGCGTGTTTGAGGGAGCCAGGCCAAGTATTCAGACTTTGTTACACCGATGAGTTTGTGGTGTTAGTTTTTCAAAAATGAGTTTGTGGTGTTTCGCTGGTACTTGCACACTCCACTGACTCCGTAGGTTGCTCAAACCCTGACTCTTAATTTGTTTTCTGGTCGTTACCTTGTTTATTTTGTGGTGCTTTTGTAGTCATGTTTGCTAGCCGGCTTGGTGTTGGGTGTGTTTGGGGAGGGATCCATTTTGGCTTCCTCCTTTGTATTTTTCTTTCCTTTCTTTTTTTTTTCGAAATATCTTTCCTCTCTTAATGAAACGACGTGCAGCTCTCCTGCATCGTTTGAGAAAAAAAGGAATGGAAGTTGTTCATTGGTGATAAATTATCCTAGCACCAACAATGGGAGTTTGTTTTTCCGAGACCGTGCTTAGCACGTTTTTCATTAAGAGGCAATGGGAGGTTGGCACCCAATTTGGCAGTGCTGACCAATCAGGTCACCATCTGACATTAACAAAGATACCTGTGCAACCTACCCGTTGTTTACATTAATTTTCATGCTCTAGAAAACTGTTTGTACAGAAATGATTTCAAGTTTGACACCTTATGCATATATGTTTCTTTCGGGAAGCAGGCGAGCTTCATAGCAGGAAAGATTTTCTTGAAGAGGTTGCTGCAAATTTGACATGTGCAATGTTTGAAACAACACAAGGTGTTCTTCATGGTGCAAGACACATGGTATTTAACACTCCTACAATCTTACCCCTTTTTGTACTGCACACAACTTGCTAATCTAGTAGATTCATTCTATTTGACAACAATATTACATGTCCTCTTGTTTCTTCTTTGTTATCAGGCAGCTGTTTTGAGATAAGTTGTGAGCCGATTGTAAGAAAGCATATTCAAGGCATCTTCATGAATATAGCAGTTTGTCAACAAAGTCCCACACCTGAGGGCAAATGGGCAATACCATCATAGGTCCATATAATCAACTATCAGGTGCCAACGGCCTGTTTGGATCTTGTGAGATTCCACAATGGCTTGTGGAAGCTGGGATAGTCTCCAAACATCCACCAAGCTAGCTTCCACAATCTCAAAAGCTGAATGAACCTAGATTCTACCAGGTTATGGAATTTTGGATGGATCCAAACGCATCCTAAGTGGTTGAGAGAGAAACCACTTTGCAAGCGTGCATATGCACAATGGTTTCTTATTCAGAAAGCAGAGGAAGAAAAGCTCCTCAAGGATACGTGAGAATTTTCTAAGTGACTGTGTCGCAAGGCTGCATAATGGCAGGATAAGCAACAGAAGATGATACAGGATGATGTCTTCTGCAATTTCCTTCTTCCACCAATGGAAAAGGAAACTTGATCAGTATTGACAGCAAAAGCCGAACATTGCCGCCATATGGAATGTGGGAAACAGTTGCCGAACAAGGTTCCTGTTGCTCGTTGGATGAAGAAGGTGTTGACACTGATTTGGATATGAATCAGAGTTGAGAATTATGGCCTGCTTCCGAGGTCCTGGGAAGCCAACGACCTTTGTAACAGGTCTATACGTGGGTTCTATCAGTAACAGGTCTCAAGGTGTCGCTGAGCACCAACGAGTTTTAAAGTTTATGACTTATCATCAACCCACATGTGCGTGTAGGAGCATCAAACTACAATTACAGACAACGCAAGGATGATATTTAAGTTAGCACATTAGAACAAACACTATCGTACTATGTTCTTTAAGTTAGCACCAGACTGATAAGCTTCATGTTTTAGTCATTCTATTTTAGAATCTGCTCGTTGTATGGATATGCTAATTTTAGGCTGGCTTTCATTATTTTTATCTTTCACTTTGCATTCTTGTTTGTTCTTTTTGGCTTCTGTAATGATGGATGTCTGATCTTTATTTATTTATTCACCTTACTGTGCCCATTGCACATAGCTGTAGAAAAAAGATTCATATTGCATTTATACTGAGGCTTGTCTACCTGGTGAAAAGTATGTTTCCAATCCTTCAATAATATTTCTCGAAAGTTTATTTTTAAGCTTTTATGTTATCATTGCTAATTAAACTGACAAAATCTTTTTGATAGGTTATATTTAAAATTACTCTCAACTGGATAATTTTACTATCATTTTGTCTAATAGTGATGAGTCTGCTTCGTTTGGATGAAAAGGATTAGAGCCACACTTTTACGGCTCACTGAATGAATATTTTTTTATTGCAATTTATAACTGATGAACTGAATACAGTGCAAAGCAAAACATTTGCCTTTGCACTTCGGTTCATGATCACAGTAACAACAGCGGAATATATCCACAGCTGTAATAAATAATAGAAGAGAAAAAAAATCCCTCATTTCTGATTTCTGTGCCTGTATCTCTCCAATCTCCGGTGCCTGATCAGAGCAGAATCAGACATGGTACCCTGACGCCCAGCTCTTGCAGTGCTCGCCGTCGACCACCTCGCTGCCATCGTCGTCAAGCCGGAGCGCGAACGCGAGCGCCAGCGCGGCCCACTCGAGCACGAAGATGGCGGTGCCGAGCCCGCCGATGAGCTTGAGGATGACCTCGCCGTCCTCCTCCCGGACGTAGGACCGCAGCTCGGCGAGGAAGTCGGCGGAGCGCGGCGGCGCCCTGAAAGATGGCGGTGAGGATGGCCCCCGCAGTGTGGGCGGCGTGCGCGCGCCCGGCGCCGCCATCGGTGAAGGAGCCCGAGCAGCCCGCGGCGGCGAAGACGGCGGTGAGCGCGTGCAGGAAGACGAGGAGCAGGCCGCACGCCGACGGCGCGAGGCGGAGCGAGAGCGTGAGGAAGATGCACGCCGACGCCGACCCTGCACAGCAGGAAGGCCTTGTGCGCCGCGCGTGTGCTGCCCGCCATCGCCGTCGATCACCCTCTGCGCTGGCCGCTGGCGCCGGCTTGCTTCTTGCTCGGTCGGGACCTGCGTGCGACCGCGAGAGAGCAGAGAGATCGAGAGGGAACGGAAGGATGGATGCGGCGCAAGGAGTGGAGTGGACTGACCGGAGAGCGAGGAGGCGAGCATTAATAGGGCGGAGCGCGCGCGGCGGGAATGGAGCCGTTGGGCACCGACGGGTTAACGGCTAGTGCCGGGGAGGAGCCTGTCCGCCTGGCAGTCGCGTGCGACGGAAGCGAAGGGAGAGAGACGTTGAGGGCCGAGAACGAAAAGGGAAGAAAGGAACTGGCCTAAAGCGACACATGTGATGGCAGCCCAGTAACTAGTGAGCCGGAGAAGCCAGTAGGCCCATCGAGCTGGTTAGGTTAGCTGGCCAGGCGAGGCTGGCGCCGCCGTTTCTCCACTCCCCTTCGACGGCGCTTCTCTGGCTTGCCTAGCGGTGCGGGGTTTTCTAGGGTTTAGTGGTCCGGTGCTGTATTGTCAGGTAGCCGCCTCCCCTCCTCTTCAGCTTGTTCTCCGCGGCGGCGGCTTCGATCGGAGCCGAAGGAGAAGATGGTGGCGGCGATCAGGGTGCCCAAGACCCAACGCGCCAGGCGGGAGCTCCTCAAGCACGCGCCCAAGCTCGTAAGCTTCTGTCTCTGCCCCTCTCCCACCCCTGTTCCCTTTCCAAAACCTCCTTGCGGCGAGCAGGAGCGGGGAGTTAGAGCAGGTTCGCAGACCCATCGAACCTCCAGTCCAGTGTTAGAGTAGGTTCGCGGGTCGAATCGCTCCGTTCTCCCGGCTAGCTCGCCAAACCCGCGGGTGCCCGAGGGTCGAAGGGTCGACCCTATTGGATGGCCGCACGCTGCTACTACTACTAACTGCTATAATCTGTTATGCTCACAGCTGTATGATTAGTGCACACAGCGGTATGATTAGTGTGCTGTCCGTCAGGATCCAGCACTACTACTCGCCTTTCTATATGCACAAAAAATTTCAGAATTAAGATAGCTCGCTAGTGTTGAGTAGACTTCCTGTGAACAAAAATAAGTTCAGGTACACTACTTAAACATAGTCATGACCACGTTTTGTGAGTCTCTAGGATCTAACTTCCAACATTCTTGAAAGATAGTAACTAGAACCACCAAATCAGCAGCATATGCCAGTATGTCACTCAAAATACATGCTACATCAATTAATGCATCCAAATCTACTAGCTACCATCTCCAGCTCCAAGGTTCAGAACTCCTAGGAACTTGGAGAAGTTCCCTTTGATCTTGTCTCCAGCAGGACCTCTTTTTGTTGGACTTCAGAAACTACTGTCAGCATCACCAACATGTAACAACAGGGTATGCAATTTTGATGGTAACAACACTTAAGTAACGGGCCTTGCTTTAACACCAAAAGTTCAGTAGCCAAATGGAAACACATACAATGTACCAAATATGGACGTGAATAATGATGATGGAGACCTTAATGCCATCGGTTAACTGAAGCATTATACAATAATGCTGACTACCATAATAACTGTCTGTAGACCCAGGATTAATGTTGTTCTTGATGGAGGAGGAAAAAACTTTGCAGAATAGTACTATCAATCCCAAGAGCTTCAATAGTTGCAAGCAACGTCACTGCAGAAACTTCTCGTGTACCTGAATTCGCCTTAGTCATCGTATGTTCGTATGCACTAACTATACAGATCAAGTTAACGACAAAAATACTGTAGAAACTTGAAAGCCCTAACTAATGGCGGAGATGCAGCTCCGAGACTAGGTGATAAGATCGGCAGGGACGCAGCTATAGTCAGCAACGAGCTGGATCTAACAGCGGCAGGGACCAGGGAGTGGGGAATGGAGGCGGCGGAGGTCGGACGTAGCGATCGGGATTTTTCCGAGAAGCGAGAACAGAACGCCTTGTTTGCCAAAATGTTCGGTTCGATCCTAGGTTCAATGGGTCGTGATCTTGTCTGCCCCTGTATCTTTTGGGTTTGCTCTGCTTTGACCCGTGGGCAGATTTTAGGGGCGGACTGTGTTCAAGAAAGGTTCGACCGGAACCCCTTGCAGGTCTAGTGGGGAGGCACCTGTCAGGTGACCCAAGCAGCTTCCCACCAGCGTATCTAGGTTCTAGGTCGGCAGGATGAGCGACTGTGCGGGTTCTCCACCAAATTTGGTGCCCCTGACTTTTTTTTTAAAAAAAATGCAGATTAGTTGCGACACTCCAACGAGATATGGGATCGGAAGAGAGTAAGCGTAGGAAATCTTTCGAGAGAATAGAGATTGCTTCATCAGATATCTAAACTACTCTCAGATCAGAATACCCATCAATAAGGGTAATGTATATGCCAGCTCCTTATCCGGATTTTGCACCTCATATAATCTACAAATTACAAACTAGCTAGCCTAATCTGTGTGGTATGGCCATGCTGATCTAATATATACGCAGGCCTTCAAAATGTGTGGTATGGCCTTACTGCTCGCTGTGGGCTGCCGCCAGAATCTGTCACCCTTCTTGCCTGTCCCTCCCCTAGTTGTCCGCTCCAATTGGCTTCGTGTGTTGTGTGTCCCAAACACACACTTTAGTGTTTTTTCTTGGCAAACACACATGGAAATAGGACAGAAGTATCATACTTGCTTGCATAGCTTATATATGTGTGATTGCTATTTGCCCCTTGAAAAAATGATTTATTGCTATTGGATACTGGTAGGGCACCTCGTCGTCATACAATGTCCTGATCAGCCACTACCATGGAACACCCTGGCTGTGCTGCCGCCCTGCGGGGTCAGCGTGCAGGAACCATCTTAGAACAAACAGTATAGCCAAGGCAATCTCAATCTTTAGCAAGTCTTGTGTGATGTTCATATCCTTTCTAGTGATGAAACTCTATATAATCTTTATCAAATCAAGCAGTGGGTTGGCTTGCTGGTTAAAGACACGAACTGTTGGCACAATGCGCAATGCACTATGCTTTATGCTGAAAATCATGTGGTATTCTTGATCTTAGCTATCTGTTATCCGCTTAAGGAGGTTCTGCTTAATTTGAACCTTGTATGTAGTGGAAATAGAAATAGCATGTTTGATGCTTTGTGTTTCAATCTCACATCTGTTTTCTGCTCTGATAATTTTGCCAGGTTGAGACCAGCAAGAATACACTGATCCTCCATGGTACCAAGACTAGTGCTGTGTTGAACTCTGTGCTGTCAGATATTTACCACCTAAAGCGTGATAATGCTGTGAAATATACCAAGAAGAATGACAACATTAGGCCTTTTGAAAGTGGTGGAGAATCTTCTCTGGAATTTTTCTCCCTCAAGACAGACTGCAGCCTTATAGTGGTGAGTGACATCATTTTGACTAGTTCATAGTTTGCCATTTGGATGAACGATTGAAGTACTTGACACCATTGAAAAAAATGATGTGATCCTGTATTTGCTGATGTTGTAACAATTCATAGTGTGGAGTAGAAGTAGAATAATCTAGTGGCTACACAATTAATTGCTGTCAACCATACCTGCTAAATCCATCTGTAAATGAAATGAGTATAATATTTTCTATTTCTGTTTCAATGCCTTATCCTTGTGTCATTGTATCTTAAACGTGGTGATTTGTACCCTTGTTTTAAAGAGATTATCTCACTCCATTGTTTTCAACTGTTTGTTTAACTCATGATGCAGTATGGTTCTCATTCAAAGAAGAGGCCCAACAATTTGATTTTGGGAAGAACGTATGACCACCACATATATGACCTTGTTGAAGTAGGAGTTGAGAACTACAAGTCGATGGAATCTTATGTTTATGATAAGAAGCTAGCACCAAAACTTGGATCGAAGCCTTTCTTTGCTTTCATAGGGGAACACTTTGAGAGTGCTGAAGAGCTGAAACATTTGAAAGAAGTGCTGCTGGATCTTTTCAGAGGAGAGGTGCGCCATTTTGTAATTACAGGGTGGTATGCCATGATAATCTCTTGAACTTCATAATAAACTGTTGCTGTTGAATGCAGGTCGTAGAGAATCTAAACCTTGCTGGTGTGGATCGGATCTATGTGTGCACTGCAATCTCTCCTACTACTGTCTACATGATGCACTGTGCTCTCCGTCTAAAAAGGTCAGGTACATCTATTCCCAGGATGGAGCTGGTCGAAGTTGGACCTTCAATGGATCTGGTTGTAAGGAGGCACAGACTTCCAGTTGAAAGCTTAAAGAAAGAAGCTATGAAGACTGCTGAACATGCTAAGAAGGTAAACCCAATGGAACTAACTTCTGCCTTTTTCTGTGTTCTCACTGAAATCTTCCTCCTGAGTCACTGATATTCACATCTATCGTGAACCTTCTTGTTGCAGATGAAAAATGTCACTAAGGATCCAGTGCAGGGCAAGCTGGGCAAGGTCTACATGCCAGACCAGCAGGTTCGTACTGAGTTTTGCTTCCAAAAAACTTGTAGCAGGATTGCCTTTGACATGATAACCTGATTCACTGTTTTGACTGAATTCAGGTTGGGAAGTTGACCTTATCAAACGACATAAAGGGACTAAAGAGGGAGCGTCGCGAAGCCAAGAAAAACAATGAGGACTCGAAGAAGCAAAAGGTCAACCCTGAGTAAAAGATCGCTGAAGTTTACATTTGTCTTGGATACAAGCCAGATTAAGAATCCCTGCTTGTAACTGTTCCCAACTGCTGTGTTATCCAGCTTGCTGTCAGATTGTGTGGTAAATAGTTTAGTGCCATCTTCTTAGGAAACCTTTGGTATCACTTAGTTCCACAACAGTGTTGTGTACCAATTCATTCATGTTAGACAAGCTTGGAAATTTTGAGAATGTTATCCTATTTGCTAGTCCTGGTGTCACTGGTCCATGATGAAATAGATGGCATTTCTATGATTGTATCAATGTGGTTCATATTGCCATGCAATCTGTTCTGTGTTCGTGTGCTGTGCCAAGATCACGAGTCATTTCCTCCACTTATGTCTATCGTCTTGCTCTTGCTTCTGGATAAGTGTACCTGGTCTTGGAGCAAGTCACATATCACTGGCAAAGAATAACAAGGCTTTGGAGGTTATGTATGGCTGGGCGATGTGAGAGTAAGCCCAAAACGAAAATGCGAAAGAAAGGCCGCTCCCCCACCGTATACTTCCATATATTGGTAAAACCATCCTGTCTTCAGATGCTTCTGTTCTAACTGGCCATGCATTACGTTGGTGGAATTGCTGCTTTCGTCTCAGACTTTCTCATGAAACGCTGAAAGTCAATTTCATCACTTAATTATCAGAGTGGGAGTGGCCGTTTCAATTTTCATTTTTTTCTTTTCTTTTGGAGATGCGACCATCTAGACACGGGGACAGGAGCACTCGGCGGAGGGGAAGCAGCATGGACCTGTGGGCTGTGGCCACGAGCCCACGACGTCCTATGTGGGAGAGCGATTGCGCGAATGGTTGAAGGGTGTTTTTAGGATAGATAAATTGATTTAGAATGCTACTTTCTCCATTTCAAATTATTGGATGTTTTTTTTCCAGATACATAGCTTTTGCATTTAGATATGCACTATGTATAGATACATAGTAAAAACAATATAACTAGAAAAGCTAAAGTGTTTTATAATTTGAAATGACGATTAAGACGGATGATTTAGAATGCTACTTTCTCCTTTTCAAATTATTGGATTTTTTTTTCAGATACATAGCTTTTGCACTTAGATATGCATTATGTATAGATACATAGTAAAAACAATATAATTAGAAAAGCCAAATTATTTTATAATTTGAAATGACAGTTAAGACGGATGATGGAATATGACAGACATTTGGATTCATTACATGTTCCAGGAATTTAGTAACCTTATAGGTAAGGATAGAAAGGGCATTTTTACTTGTGTATGTATGGACACCATGAAACCCTAGACTATTTGATGATAACAAGGCACAACAACATGAGATGCCATGTAAGTGAGAGATGAGATTAATTAAAAAAGAGTTAAGTTCATCAGCAGCCCTTAAACTTGTAAGGGTGTCACACTTAAGTCCACACACTTTAAAAATGTATTTTTGGGTCTCTAAACTTGTTGAATGGTGCATTGTAGGTTCATGTCAGCCATATGGTCGTTTTATGCTGTGACATGCTAGCATGACATTTTTTTTACATTTAACCCCTTCCCTTCCCTCTTTTCCCATGAATGAGTCCTTCACTACTACACCATAATATCTAACGACCACGTGTAATTTGTGGTCGTCGGGTTCTATCATTTCGTCTATCCACGCATCGTACAAGGATACCCGACGACTAAATTTTTGTCGGTCATTATTTGGCGCGCTCTCATGGTCGCTAGCCTGCTTGATCTATTTTACTGCTCCCCTCTCCACTAACTCTTTTGTCCCCTTCACGATCTATTCTCCCCCACAACGCCAAGGTCATTTCAACCATGCCAAGATCGATCTATTCTCCCGGCACAAATATCGAACTGATTTCACCATGTGAAAATCGATTTGTTTCCTACTAGGTTTCTCAGACCACCACCTATATCATAGAACCCTTGATTTCCTCTTGCCAAGCAGCCCTGACCCCTGCAATTTCGAATCCATGGAGCTGTCTCCTCCGCCCTCAACGGCTCAACGCCCATGCGCCTAGGTGAATCCCATGCCTGCATCGTACCTACTCTCATAATGGTACACAGGTAATTTTGATCTTTTATAATGTCACACAAGTAAAAAGGCTCTAAATTGTTAGAATGTTTTTCATTTTTGTTTTATATTCTCCAAATTATTCTTTTTTTTGTTAGACATTTTCCTTTTATTATTTCTTGTTGTATTTTCAATTCATTCAACACACATAGCAACACACGAGGACGTGTGCATTGGGCGCGATTTTTTTTTTCAAAAACATTCGGCTGATCTTTTTGTTAATTTAAATCTAATGTTGACCCATTAGGCTTGGGCTTGTTCGATACTACAATTTGGTACGATGAACATTTGGCTGATCTTGACAAACGGCATGTATAAACATTGGACAAATACAATGAACTAGCCTGTATAAACAACTAGGTATAATAGTTGCTCGTGCCACATAATGAACCGGCATTTTTTAACATAACAAAATAGAACATGATGCCGTATACCAAAGCGGCCCG
Source organism: Miscanthus floridulus (assembly GCF_019320115.1). Classification (NCBI taxonomy): domain Eukaryota; kingdom Viridiplantae; phylum Streptophyta; class Magnoliopsida; order Poales; family Poaceae; genus Miscanthus; species Miscanthus floridulus. The sequence continues at coordinate 90,340,386 of NC_089596.1, read as the reverse complement.
CATAGACATCCGGCCTGCCTATTGAACCGGGCCGCATGCTGGGAAGTCCAACCCAAAGCAGGTAGTGCTAAAAAAAAACTAGAAACACCCGATTTTGCTAAGAAAAAAAAAGCTAGAAACACCCGATCTTCTCATAAAAAAAAAGGATAGAAACACCCGACGTACTATTTGTCGGTTGTCTTTTCTAGCTGTAGCAACCGGTTGTTGGTGGACCAGAAAACACACGAATGACAGGTAGACAGCCCGCAGGACAATATCATGCACATGCAAAATTGCTCTCCACGTGCGTTTGAACTTTTCTTCCTTCCGGTTGCCACGTAAAATCACCATTTTGGCAAGTATTGTGTACTTCCCTTTGCTTAGCCGTGTCGTGTCCGTGTCCATTAAGTCTGCGGTCTACTCCTGTCTCCTGGTCATCAAGCGCCCAGCCTGCAAGGCCTTGTTACACAAGGTGAGGTCTCTGAAACCCATCCATCCTTAATGTTTAATTAGGTCTAGTCAGCTTATTATTAGGCCACCTTAGCCACTATATTTTATGGGCACCAATAGAGCTTCCTCACCAAGAAACTTGAGGTATATATAATCATCTTGTGACAAACATTAGCCTTCAACAACAACATCTCTACTGGCAATATCGTGTTGAGGACCATGAGAGAGAGAGCGAGGCAGCTCGGCGTCGGGGCCCTACTCCTGCTGCTGCTCTGCGTGGCCGCGTGCTTCCAAGGCGCTCGCTGCGCTGGGGGCGGTGCTGGGGCCGGCGCAAGGGGCGGCGGCGGAGGCGGAGGAGGTGGTGGTGGTGGTGGTGGGGCCGGTGCAAGGGGTGGCAGTGGAGGAGGTGGCGGTGGGGCTGGCGCACGGGGCGGAGGGGGGAGCGCTGGAGGGTCCAGAGCCGCGGGAGGAAGGAACCCATCCTCTGGTAACTCTGCCGGTGGGTCTGGAGGGGTGGGCTCCGGCGGCTGGAACAATGACTACTACGATGGATATGAAGCAGGAGGAGCGCAAGGGCACCGAAATGGCCGCAATGGAGTTTGGATGGTCTCAGGTGCTGTTGCCGCCCTTGTGGCCGCCACTCTCTTTTAGTCTGATCCCGATGATCTGCGGAGTAAGAGCTCGTAAATGCTACTCCTAATGCATGTTTATATCCACCTTTCGAATTTGCTGCCATTATTTAGATTTTTAGCCATGGTATGTAACTACTATATTTATATAACAAACTACAAAGAAAAAATAATAGAGAACAGAATTATCATGTCACCAAGTGGCATAGCACTCTGTATTTGGCTTTGCACCATTCATCCGGTACGCCGTGTGATGACAAGGTAGTGCAAGAACGGACGGACTCCGGAGTTTCCAGTGGTGTTTTACTGTTCACGTTTTTCTATACTTATTTGTTTCTGTTCACACAGTTGGAATAGTTTGGTGCATGCCATTGCCATCAACATCCAAACTATCACGTCCGTATACTGGATGCAATTGAGCGGAGCCAATCTGAGACAAAAGAAACAAAAAAGGTCACATATTTTTTATTTTTTGATTGATGAACTAGTGAACAAACGTAAGATTGTAAGATATATTGATTCATAGGGGGGGGGGGGGGGGGGGGGGGGGGGGGGGGCAGGGGCGGATCCAGCGGTGGGGCGGGGGGGGGGGGGGGGGCTCAAGCCCCCCCCTACCCAAACCGAATCAGTGCAAATTACTGTAGAGACCCTATGAATTTTTAGGCAAAGTTCTATAGTATAGGGGGGCTGAGACTTAAGATCGAGCGGCAGTGTTGTTCAGTCCCCCTAAAATATTTCCTGGATCCGCCGCTGGGGGGGGAAGGGTGTGTCTCGGAACACTCGGGTGTTTCAGGGGACATATGACACCCGAGTGACACATCCTCTAAAATCTCTCGATTGCAACAAACAAATATAATCGAGTGTCATATCCCAGCCAAACGCTCGATTCCTATAACCACTCGATCCAGATCTAACGATGCATGTACAATATATCAAATAAATACAAAAATAAAATAATAAAAACAAAAAATAGTCAGATTATTTCTATGGAAGTCAAATTGGATCTTTTCAAAGGGAAATCAAATAAAACATACAATTTTTTAAAGAAAAGGCCAAAAAGATATCAGATAATTGTTCGAGTAATTCTTAATATTCTTATTTACAAATAATTAATTTACACCAATTGAATATAAGACTTACACCCAAAACAGAAATAGTAAAATATGATTCAATAAAATGTAATATATCTCTGTTAAAGGAATAAATATACATACGTACACGTTAGGGCGAGGCTACTGTTTCTAAAGACACGGGGGCGAGTTGTGAGCCTGCCTGTTCTACTCGAAGGCAACATGCACAGGGGTCGAGGTGGGGGACCATGTGGTCTGGCCGTCCGGGCAGTTCCAGGGTGGGCGTGGCGTGTGTGGTCCCGGGCAGGGCGGCCTATTTGGTAGGCTGGCTGGGCTGGCTGGTGTTGTGCTTATCAGCCCAACCGTTCGGCAGCCCAGCCCCAGCCGCCCCAGTGAACGGCTGGTGTTATAAGCCGCAGCGTGCGTTGGCGTCTCTTACTTTCTCCCCTTTCTCCCGTCGGTGGCTAGGGTTCCCCGCACAAGCGTCGCTGGTCACCGTCTCTCCGTGCGTTTCTCGGCGGTGGTCTGCGCCGCGTCGCCGTCCTCATCGACGGCGCCTTCGCCCAGCAAGGTAACCCTCGAATCCCATGCCACCGTCCTCTCACCTGGCCGCCTCTGAGCCCCAGCTGTTCGTCTTGTAGTTTGACCCCCGCACGGCTAGGGTTTCCCCGCACTCTCGTCGGGCCTCAGTGACAGTGCTCTCCACCTCTCTCCCCAGACCCAGCCTCCATCAACGGCGACTCCCTCCAACACGGTGAGCCCCCCGGAACCCGACGCCGCCGCGGTCTCACCCGGCCGGATCTATTCATGTCTTTTCCTGTATGTGTAGGATAGAAATCCCCAAATCTTGTGAGATTGAATGTACGTTTATTTGAGGAGAACAGCTTGTATCAAGTTGAAAAATGTTACAGATTTGCAAATAAATGCAAGGAATTCCGGCTGTGTAATGAATTTGCGTTGTTATTTTTTTTCTATATTACATATCTGCTCTACCTACAGATCTATGTTTTTGCTTACTATACCGTATGCTCCACCTCCGCCTCCCACTGTTTCCAAGGCCAATCCATGTTTTAGCTTACTATACCGTATGCCAATCCATGTTTCCAAGGCCAAATCAAGTTGCCACGGTACACATCTAAGATTGGTTCTATTTATGTTGGCTCTTTTTCAAATGATGAGAATGAGAACCACTACAAATCAATCACAGTCTCACCTTGTCACCCACACACTTTGACTGGGATTTTGTGGGCACTGCTGGAGTTGGTACAATTGTAATGTTGAACATTGGGTCCTTTGACTATATTTCTTCTCGTGCAGTCCCATACCCTGTAGTTATATAGTTTATCAGTGATTATTGATCTAGGAAATTGGACCCAAGCATGTTTTGTAGTAACTCTTGGCCTAAGGGACCTCTACATCAAATTGGCATTGTACATGTCATCCTTGTACATCTGATGTGGCTGTTTGCTTTCAATCAAAGTATACTAGTAATTGATATATTTAATGCAATGTCGAAGGTAGTATGATTATGCAAGCAAATTATGTATTCCCTTCCTTTATTTTTTGCTTGTCGTCCTATAATGTGCACCTGAACTTTACAAACTAACATGGAAGTATGACTAATGAATTTACAACACTACTATTCCGGTGGTCAAAATGTGAGACAAGGAATTTTCTGTTAATATTCTATTTTCATATTATGTTTAACATGACACATTTAATGTTCTTCACCACTACAAATGTTCTATTTTGATATTATGTTTAACATCTTACTAGTGTGCTCTATGTTTGCACTGCAGACATTTCAGGGATGTTTCGTCCGCTGGTGACCAACGCTGCCCAAACTGGCAGCGTTGTCTACTTCGTCTTGCTCTCCACCTGCTGGCAGCCATTACAACCTCCGCTCAAAACGCCGCAAACGGATCCAAAAGGCAAGTTCTCTTTTCGGTCTCCCACTCTCAGCTTTGCGTACTGGAACTACCCTCCGTATGACATAACATATGCATCCATGTACGTAATCCCTTCGAATGTCGATCCTTGCATCAGATGAGCCAGGACCGTGCTTGCTGGGATGACAAAACCTGCTCTCTACTTGACCTAATCATCAAGTAGAAAGACCTCTGTCACTGGAACGCCACTGGTCCAACCTCACTAGGGTGGACCAATGTCGTTCATGGCTTCAATGAAGTCACGAGGCTCGGGTACAACAAGAAAATGTGCCAGAACAAGTACAACGAGCTGAAACGTTTGTATTTCAAATGGCGCGATGGACAGACCCATACTGGCCTAGGCCGTGACCCGCTTACTAGAGAGGTTACAGCTGACCCCGAGTGGTACGGTGCCAGCCCCGGGGTACTAACTACACGCTTTTCCTTGACTTTTTTTAGCAATTAGGTTCCCACTAACTCAGTGCTAACTTCGCCATCACTGTAACATGTGCAGGAAAGTAGCCAACCCGCTAGAGACAAGTTCAGATGCCCCCAATGCTGTGAGCAACTGATCACGATTTTGGGATGCACCCCACGTGACAGGGGCGAGTTGCTATCGACGAGGGGCCATCAACCTAACAAGTCACTCAGTAGTGGAAGCCCTCGCACTCCTCCATCCTTGTCGGACGAGCCGATCTTACCATGTAGTGGTGGTCAGCCCTCGAAGAGAGTCCATAGGGAATATTCTGTTAACAGTCCTCGCAGTAAGAAAAGTAGCCAGACTCCATCCGTAGAAGACTGCCTTGAAGACCTGGGCCACATTATTAGGGAGGCTAGGTCCCAGAAGGCCCGTCAAAGCACAGATGCTGAGGAGTTGGCCCAAGTCCATGAGATTCTGTTACAAGATGGTATTAGCGAGATTGATGTAGTATTCGTGCAAGCCCTAAACCTTTGCAACAACAGGCTCCGTCGTCAGGCCTTTCTTAATATGAAATCTAAAGAGGGCCGGTTGAACTGGATCAATGTGATGTGGGGGTTCGTGTGCTCCACAAAGTCCCAGTGATCAGCACATTTGTTCGGACTACGATTTTTTCTACTGTTTTCTGTTTTCCACCATGTGCATGTTGAGTTGATTCTGTTCGTTGTTTCATTATGTTCGTTTTGTTTGTTTTAACAAAGACCGTTATGGAGAACTAATGTGCATGTTGTTGTCTCGTGTTTTGAATAAAATATTTGTGTCATGCTGTGAGCGTTGTAAGACCTTATGCATGTATCACTTTTCTCTTATTCATTCCTTACATACATTTGTCTAAAGTGGTTGTGCCACCTACCTAGTTCAGGTATCTTGACATGTTCACTTATTAGCAAATGTTTTTTCCTCAATATATGCATTAGCGTCTTACTGATTTCTGCCCATTTGCAGGTAGCATAATGAGCAGCACTGATGAGTCGTCGTACAGCGACACTTCCAGTGATGGACCGAGCACTGTGACCTTGGCGAAGACAGCAGTCATCCTTCTGAGGTTGAAAGGTATTATGTCGCAGCAAATGCTTGAGGTAAATCCTCCTTGTCCCATTCCTAAGCTATCTGGAGCCCAATGGATGCAGCTTACCCTTGCTGACCAAACCAAATGTATAGATAATTTGCGCATGATGCGTGATGCTTCATGCATTTGCATGACACCCTGCTGCCGTTTGGCATGCCATCAACAGATAAGTGTACCTCGGTAGAAGCTCTAGGTATGTACATCTAGACCTATGCCCACCAATCTGCAAGTAGAGAGTACAAAGATAGATTTGAAAGGTCTTTAAATACAGTTAGCAGAAAGATAACAGTAGTTGCAGAGGTCATGTATAGGTGGGCAAATACTATCCTAGTGTCAGCAGATAGGAACTACGCACGCGTAAGCCACAAACTTGCTGCATATGCACCATGGTTTGATGGATGCATAGGTGCTATAGATGGCACGCACATAAAGGTTGAGGTTAACCGTGAAGCAAAGGCTAATTTCTTCAATAGGAAAGGCGAAACAATAATTAATGTTTGTGCCATCGTGGATATGGATGGCCATTTCACTACGTGGGGGCCAGGAAGGCGGGGCATGTCATGACATGGTGGTGTTAAAAGACTGTCAGGGCGACGGTTCATTCCCACATTCCCCAGCAGGTTCGTGATGCCTTGATGTTCACATTCCATAATTGTTTGCTTGTACTAGATGTATTGAAGCATACTTCTGTTCAATTTGCTATGGCAGATGATGCCTATATATTGTCTCCTTAAACAATTTGCAATTTGATTTCTCAATATGACAATACAACATATATGAATTCTCAATACAACAGTGCTGATATGTTTCTCATTATAGCAGCTGATGCCTACATATTGTCTCCTTATTAAACAATTTGCAATTTGATTTCTCATTATGACAATGCTAATATATGAATTCCCAATACAACAATGCTTATACATTTGTGTTCTCTATGTCATATTAATTAAGTTCAGGATTGCAAATGATGAGATTGTCATGACTGTACGTAGTAAGTGATCTGTTGACAGGACTAATTGGTGAACTGTTGTCATTTCTTGTAGGCCAGTACTACCTGGTGGACGCGGGTTACACAGACATGCAAGGTTACATGACACCCTTCAGAAACACAAGGTATCATATCAACGATTTTAGGGGCGTAGATTTGCAGCAGTTATAAAGGGAGGAAAAATTCAACTACATTCATGCGAAGTTGTGAAATATCATTGAAAGGAGGTTTGGTGGTTGAAAGAACATTGGCATATTATGAACGGGGTGTCGTACTACAAGAGGATGAAGCAGGCTATGATAATCATTTCATGCTTTGCTTTAGAAAATTACGTAGGCTATGATAATCATTTCATGCTTTGCTTTAGAAAATTACTTGTGGATGCGTAAGTACGGAGCTGATCCACCTTCGTATGAGCTGCCGGAGTGGGTTGAGCTAAATCGGGGAACCCCAATCTCTAGAGTTAGGGAGTTAATATCTATGGTTGTGTGGAGTGGTGTCTAATTTAGGAAAGTTGAGGTAATGCAGCTGCTTCCTATATATCTGCCTGTTGTTTATAGTACTGAATTGTGGTAGTTAATTACTCCTCAGTAGGTGCTTAGTGCTTAAGCGCTAGAACTAAAATCAGTCTATTTTTATGCAGTGAAAGCATTGAATGAGATCAAATGTTCACTAGGCTAGAGAGTTTTATACTCATGGGTCGGCGATGATCGTTGTGGGCAGGTGATCTACCCTCCCTGGTCCGGTGTGACATGTTCTCAGCAAGCGGATTACAGAGTTGTAACAGAACTATAAGCACCATTCTATCACTTTCTGGATTGTACCTGGGCTCCTGGCATGCATGAGCATTTGGAAGCTATTTCATGGTTGGAAATAAATAAGATACTTTGCAATTTAGCATCTATGACCAATACAAGTGTTCTGGTTATGGATTTTAACTCTATGAATTGCAAGATCATGTTTACTGCTTGTACGAAGCTTCATGCATCATCAATCATTTTTACGCATACATGTCTGAATGACATATTGTGTATCTTATTTCAGGGAAGTCTATGTTGTATCAATAGTTGGTCCTTTCCCAACAGCAATAACTAACCTTTTGGATCTAAGAGGATTGTAAGAACCTTTCCTTGCCAATCCTGTTTCATTAATATGTTCGATATTAGCATCTAGGAGGACATGGCTGTTTATGTATCATGATTACTTGATATAAATTGATTGGGTTCGTGTTCTTCATATACTTATTGTTAAGTGTCTGTTGGTTCAAACATCTCAGGATATTGTAAGTATAGATTTTCTTTGTGCATACTGAGTATATGCTTTCAAGTCAAGATGCTTGCACTTTAGAGCATTTTAGTTTTTGCAACATTGAACATAAGTCTCTTTATTCTGTGCAATGCTCCAATATCCTCGGATAATGATAGCCCTTGAATCAATGCTGCACCAATTACTACTTTCTTGCACTTTGAGTCCATGGCTAATTTGAGTGTAGTTGCTCTTCACCTAACCAGGTGTTCTCGTAAACTTAGGAATCTGAGGTGGAATAAGCTTCAAGATGTGCTTCCACCTGAAATTGGTGAGCTGAAGAAACTGACACACTTGTAAGTTCATTTTTAGAATGCACTTAGTTTATGTGGATACATAAATGTTCACTTTTGATTTCTCTAAGTGTTATTGGGAATTTTTAGGTATTAGAGCTTCAATAACTTCAAAGGCGAGATTCCAGTGGAGCTTGCAAACCTGCATTCACCATGAGCTTGTTGCTGTTGAACCTGTTGTTGTGCTGTTGGTTGAACCTGTTGCATTCAGCATGAGCTTGCAAACCTGTATTCAGCATGAGCCTGTTGATATTGCAAACGATAAATTATTGGTTCAAATTGTTACTGTTGGATCTAATTTTGAAATCAGCATGAGCTAGAAATGGCTGGTAGTTTGAATTTGAAATTTTGAAATCAACATGAACTAGAATTGGCTAGAAAACACCTGTTTTTGTTGGCGCTATTATTTAAACTTTTGAAATCCAGCTGTTGGCTGGAGGCTGGAATTGACTGGCTGTCCAGCCCCAGCACCAGCCAGCCAATTCAGCCGTGCCGAACAGGCTGCTGCATGTAAGATTCTCTCAGTCTGGCACAGATCACACGCACGCATGGCATGCATCCGACGGCCTAGGAATCGAGTGACGTGAGCGGTAGAATCATGCGAGCGATGGTTAGATTTACCGAAAAATAAGGCTTTTGCTCCGATACTCCTCTTTCTAAAATATTGCACCATATATTAGCCAATTATTTTTCCTAATTATTTTTCTCCTGGGTTTGGCCCATTCAAACCTAGCGGGTGTTTAGCCCTGACCCAAATCCAAAGTAATCGCTTCCAGATCCCCTTTCTTCGTTGGCCACTCGTTTCGTTTCCTCCATGAAGGAGACGACGGGCGGTGACCATTCCCAGACAGCGGATCGCGCATGACAGCACATCCATTCTCCGTTTCACGCCGCCGTGAGCCGAGTTGCTGCGCTGTGCGTTTGCCGTCGCGGCGGTGTTGCACGCGCACATGAGGAGCGGTGCCGTCTCGGCGTCGTCCAATGCGCTCTATTCCTGCGTGACAGGTCTGGGCGTGTCGCATCTAAAGTTCTAAACTTGCCTTGACTCTCGAGGCAGCAGTGTATACTAGTGCAGGATAGAATCGTAGTACTAGTAGGAAGTTAGTAGATTTATACTCAATTACACACGCACCGGTCAACTTCGTCGCCGGTGCCCTGATGATGCGAATGTCGGAATGTGGCCATGTCCTGGAAAATAATTGAGAAAATATCTAGTTAATTCAATGGACTGCTTTGAGATCCGTGCAAGTTTTACAAGGAGTACTGAAGCAGTTCTCGAAAAATAATAACAATAAAATTTCTAGGAAACAACAATGTACGCACATGTGCGAGTGCGACTCAGGAAAAATTCATATATAGTGGGCAGCGTGGTGCGGAGGTGGCGCGTGGGCAGCGTGTTGCGAAGACCACGCGTATGCCACAGCGGCGTGGTGGTTGCATGGAGGCCGCCTGCGTACAACGGCGGCGCGCAGGCCGCACGCGTGCTACGGTGGCGCTGGCGCGGCAGGGCAATGCAGAGACAGTGCGTGTGCAACGGCGACGGCGCTTGGGCGTAGGGACAGCTCGTGGTGGAATGGAGGTGGCGGTTTAGGAGATGCCGCAGCGTGGCACGTTGGTAGCCGCGCGCGAGATGGTGGCGGAGATGGATAGTGTTCTCGTCTAGCCGTGCGGCAGGGTTGCTTTTAGTTGGCCGCGTCGTGGTGCCCACGGCAAGAAGGCACAAACAACATTCACGCACAATGGTGAGTCTCGTGGATCGGTTGAGCTGAGAGAGCTGGCATTGGCGGAGGTGGAAGGCCGCTTAGAGGGTGTTTGATCCTCGGGCTAGAGTTTAACCCTTATCACATCAGATGCTTGATGCTAATTAGGAGTACTAAATATAAGCTAATTATAAAATAATTGCAGAAGCCGTGACTAATTCACGAGTCGAATCTATTAAGCCTTATTAATCCATCATTTGCACATGTTTATGGTAGCACCACATTATCAAATTATGGACTAATTGGGCTTAACAGATATATCTCGTGAATTAGCCCTCATTTATGTAATTAGTTTTATAATTAACCTATATTTAACACTTCTAATTAGCACACAAACATTCGATGTGACGGGGCTAAACTTTAGCCCCCTAGAGTGACAGATATTGGATGACTGTAGGATGGTGTCGTGTGTTAGAGGTACCCGCAAAGTTGGCAAGAGACCAGTGGAGTATGTATATGGCGGCCAACACAAGTACATTATTGTTGTGGTTTGTGAAAGGTCCTAATGGCTAGAGGGGGGGTGAATAGCCTAATAAAAATTTCTACAACACCACTTAACCAAATGGTTAGACAATTATGAGGCGAAGCGAGTGTTGCGCTAGCCTACTCAAAATGCAAGCCACCTACCACAATTCTAGTTTAGATAGTGTCAATTCACACAAGAGCAATGACACTACCCTATGTTAGTGTGCTCTCAAAGGCTAACTAAAGAGCCATACCAACCAAGCATGCAAGCTCTCACAACTAGCTACACTAAAGAGCTTGTCAACTAGTTTGCGGTAAAGTAAAGAGAGTGATTAAGAGGGTTATACCGCCGTGTAGATGAATGAACCAATCAATCACGAAGATGAATAACAATGATGACCAATCACCTCGGAATCAATGATGAAGACAATGATTTTTTACCGAGGTTCACTTGCTTGCCGGCAAGCTAGTCCTCGTTGTGGCGATTCACTCACTTGGAGGTTCACGCGCTAATTGGCTTCACACGCCAAACCCTCAATAGGGTGCCGCACAACCAACACAAGATGAGGATCACACAAGCCACGAGCAATCCACTAGAGTACCTTTTGGCGCTCCGCCGGGGAAAGGTCAAGAACCCCTCACAATCACCACGATCGGAGCCGGAGACAATCACCACCTCCGCTCGACGATCCTCGCTGCTCCAAGCCGTCTAGGTGGCGGCAACCACCAAGAGTAACAAGAGAAATCCGCAGCAAAACACGAACACCAAGTGCCTCTAGATGCAATCACTCAAGCAATGCACTTGGATCACTCCCAATCTCACTATGATGATGAATCAATGATGTAGATGAGTGGGAGTACTTTGGCTAGGCTCACAAGGTTGCTATGTCAATGAGAATGTGCAAGAGCTATCCCTTGAGCTGGCCATGGGGCTATAAATAGAGCCCCCATCAAATAGAGCCGTTATACCCCTTCACTGGGCAAAACGCGTTCTGACCGGACGCTCCAGTCGTGTTGACCGGACGCTGGACCCCAGCGTCCGGTCGCTCGCAGACGACCACGTGTCCTGATTCCAACGGTCACTTGACCTGACCGGACGCTCCGGTATAAACTGACCGGACGCTGAAGGTCCAGCGTCCGGTCGTTTCCAGTAAGCTCCCGAGCATGACCGGACGCGTCCGGTCGAATGCGATCGGACGCAGCCAGCGTCCGGTCACATTCCAGCTACTGTGTCACCGTACGTCAGCGCGACCGGACGCAGCCTGCCAGCGTCCGGTGCAATCAGATCCAGCGTCCGGTCAGTTGACCGACGCTGGCATCTTTGCGACCAACTCGTTTTCACTTCTAATTTTTTTCACCCTTGCTCCAATGAGCCAATCACTAAGAATTTTGCATCCGGCGCAATAGAAAATAGACATTTCATTTTTCCAAAAGCGCCGAATCCCGCCTCGCAAGCTCGGCGGGAGGGAGAGAGGGACCCAAACCCATCTCAACCCTACAAGCACCTTGTGCACGTGTGTTAGCATATTTTCACAAATATTTTCAAGGGTGTTAGCACTCCACTAGATCCTAAATGCATATGCAATGAGTTAGAGCATCTAGTGGCACTTTGATAACCGCATTCCGATACGAGTTTCACCCCTCTTAATAGTACGGCTATCAAACCTAAATGTGATCACACTCTCTAAGTGTCTTGATCACCAAAACAAAATAGCTCCTATGGTTTATACCTTTGCCTTGAGCTTTTTGTTTTTCTCTTTCTTCTCTTCAAGTTTAAGCCCTTGATCATCTCCATGCTATCACCATTGTCATGTTATGATCTTCATTTGCTTCTCTACTTGAAGTGTGCTACCTATCTCATGATCACTTGATGAACTAGGTTAGCACTTAGGGTTTCATCAATTCACCAAAACCAAACTAGAGCTTTCAGTTTGCCTAGGGACCTATTGACGTCGGATTGTTCCCGGATCATACACTAGCAAGGGATCGCACGTTCAGAGGTTGCAAACATCCTATCACACGCAGCAAGAAGCTCCAAGAATCAGAAAAACCGATCAAAAAGTCAATTAGGCCGATTTAGAGCCCATTCTTCGCCGCAAAGACTCAAGAACACCTCTCGGGAGGACCTGTTGCGAGATGCACTCTAGAGGTTGTCCATAGGTCATCAAGGCTACCTAGAACGCCATTGTACCTCGTGGAGAGATGCAGTGAACAGTAACATATTTGGAAAATAGAGTAAAAGAGGTAATAGATGTAAAAAAGACGATTGAGTGCTTGATCATTCAATCAGTTATGATCCTCTAATATATATACACTACCAAACCGCTAAGGAAATAGTTATTGGCGGTCAAACGTCAGGCATGAACCGTAGAGGCTGGATGGCAAGAAAAATAGAATTTCCTTAGCGGTTAGCCCTCAAGGAAGCTTTCCTTGACTGTCAACCGCCAAGAAAAATATAGACATACACTAGATTGCCAAGACGACAAGGAAATGAGTCGGCAGTCAAGGAAATTCATTTTCTTGGGGGTGACTAACCGCCAAGGAAATATGTCAACCGCCAACAAAATATGTCAAAAAAAAGTTCAAAAATCTCAAAACCCTGCAGCTACTAAGTTTCGAACTCATCACGGCCTAAACCTTCACATAATTACTTCCTTATCACTTCACCTCGAAATCATTTGTAACTGAATAGCTAATGCAATGCTTTTGTATTTAGTCTGGTGATTTTTGTAATGTATATTTGACACCCTAAATTAATTCAAATGAAAAATGTTTGAACAGGAAAGTTTTAGATCTTTTTTAGTACTACAACTTTGGTTTAGGTCATTTCTCCATCCAAGATCATTTGAAAAAGTCATAAAAAATATTGATTTTTTTAAAAATATTTTCCTTGGCGGTTTGCAACAAGGAAATGGTGTTTGCCTTGGCGATTCACAACAACACTCAAGAAAAGTGCATATTTCCTTGGAGGCCAAGTGGAACCGCTAAGGATACACATTTCCTTGGCGGTTTACTGCAACCCCAAGGAAATGATAAATTCCTTGGCGGTTGGATTTTAGCACCCAAGAAAATCCTGGACCCCTCAAGGAATTTTCATTTTGATGTAGTGTATAGAGGGGGTAGTCTTATCCCAGTAGAAAATAAGTCCAAATCATAATCTCCATGTTTCCTATGCTACAACGTGTCCAAAAAATACGATTTGGAAAGTGATCGGTTCGAACTCAGCAGGGAAACCGGTCTAGCCGGGTCCCAAACTGGCCAGCCGGTTTTGTTGGGACAGAGGAGGTCGGGCACAGCAGGGCATGCAGTGAAACCGGCCAGGCCGGTTTTGTCGGGGGCTTGATCGGTTTGGCAAGGTGAGTATCTCCCTTTTTCCTTATTTTGCCTCCGAGATCCAAATGCAATTCTCCAATATATTTTCCATGGTTATTTTATTACCAGAAATATTGTCACAAGATCTCTTTCACGCCTTGGTCATTTTTTATCATCAACATATGACCCTATGTTTTTAGGTGAGGTTTATGCAAACCTGAAAACACAAAAGCACTAAATAGCAACAATGTCCAACTCATCGGCTGTCACACCCGGTTTTAAGGACAAAACCGAATGCAGATCACATGTATGCCAGGATCGTGAACACAGCTGATATATCAGTTTTACACCCTGTAGAGGTTACACCCTTTCACCACGAATCATGTTTTCCCATCACGCTAAACACTGCCTAGGTCCTCAGCGGGGTCACACTGCAAGACCTTTATAAAGCTATGGTTCCTAGCTCCGTGCATTTCCTAAGGATTCGCCGATTTCGGTCCCCTCTTGTGCCACGCTTGCTAATTAATCAGCCGAATGTAAACTTATTTTCATTCGGTTATTTATTACTACTATTATATGTTTGATTGAAGCAGAGTGCAGGTCGTGTAAACTTATTTTCATACGGAATACGTTGTAAGACTAGGGCCGCATAGCTTGAGTATCGGCGGGTCAGCGAAGGGCCCGTAGAGCCACCCCTCGGCGACGTATCGGTTGACGGCCTCCGTGAAGTGCACCCCGTCACAGTTTACGTACGCCGACGGGTTGGCGCAGGCGGCCACCCCCGGCATCCCGCACACGGCGCTGGCGTTCCAGTTGTAGGCGCCGCCGGTACCGCAGCACGCCTTGAGAACGTCACTGACCACACCTGCACGTACGTCGCAGAATCAATCATTTCACACGACGAGTTCATCAGTGGCCGCAGGAGGTGAAGTGTGTCTTGTGTGCACGAATTCTTCACCAAAGCTGAGACTACTTCAAGTAGTCTTACCGAATTGGCTGGGGTTTTCCAGGATTTGCCGGACCGGGGTGTAGAAGTCGGCGAAGATGATGGTGGCCTTGGGGTGCTTCGCCCTGAGCCCGCCCACGGCCGCATGGAGCAGCGCGTTGTGGTGCCTGGCCACGTCGTTGACGCCGCGCAGGCAGCCGATGCGGTCGTAGTCTGCCGCCGTGCTGGGGCTCCGCCGGAGCAGGGTGAGGAGCGCGGGCGAGCACCCGATCGGCGGGTTCCCCGGCACCACCACGCGTGCCACGCCGTCGCGGACGATGAGCCTCTGTCACGGTCATGACTCATGTCATGCAAAGCTCTCCATTATCACTCGATCACGCATCTGCGTGCGTGACCGACGCTGAGAAGGAATGTGCGTGCAGTTATACCTCGACGGCCGAGGCGATGGTTCTCACAACTTTCGGCACTTGGGATTCGGTCTTGTTCGCCATCCAGATGAAGGTGTAGTCATTGACCCCAAACTCCCCGACGAAGAAAAGTGATTTTCTGAAACATTCCCCACAAGACCCTGCTGCAGCAATCGTCGATCAGTTTCTATCTGTCTAGACTAGTATTACAAATATTTAGAGCACGCGTGGCAGCATGCATGCATACTTTCCGTGGCGTTGCAAAGGGACGGCCTGAGGTCCTCGAACCAGCCCAGCTGCACGTCCAGCGAGTTGTTCAGCAGCTTGAACGGCACCAATTTGTGCCTCTCGAAGAAGCCCACGTCGATCGCCGTCGCGCCGCCGACGGCGAAGTTGACGCCCCGCGAGACGTCCGAGCTGTTTGCAAGCCAAGCCGGGAGGAACGGGAGCCCAAACGCCTCGGCTGAAACCCGATCGAACGGAACAAACCGTCAGCGTACAAACTTCAATTCAGATAACTATCGAGGGTTACCTATTTGCACGCGGGCATTTAGCCATTTAATTTAGCCCGGTGGGGCGGCCGAAGAAGGTGATGCCGTAGGGAGGCTTGTCGATCCACTCCGGGATCACCAGCGCCGCCATGATCACGAAGTTGCCGGTGTCGATGAGAGACACAAGGCCAGGAGGAACAAGACAGGTGTGAGCTGTTAACTTTCTTTGGATCGACTAGAGTAGATCTAGGCGGATGAACTCATAGATCCATGAAACACATGCACATTTAGACCTATAACACTACATCGAGAGGGAGATAGGGGAGAGAGGGCTGGTAATGAACCTGAGCCTCCAGATGATGTCGCGGTTGTGCTAGCCATCGCGGGTTCGGTGATGGAGGCAGCACACGGGCAGCGACGGGTGGAGTAGAGGTTGCACGGACGTCGATGCAGTGCGGTCGGGCGTAGCAGTGACGACGGCGAGGATCAGCGGAGCTTCCCGTCGCTGGCTGCGCGCCCTCTCGAGATCGGTCTAGGGTTTGTCGGTGGGGTTTGCGGCTCACGGCGAACCTCGTACTTTGAGCCGCCGGCCCCCACCTCTTTATATAGCGCAGTGCGACGGGGGCCCACCAACCATGTAGGGTTGGGCGCCCCCGATCAGGGCGCGAGACCAAGGCCCAATAGGCCGTTGGGCTTATTGGTCAGGAGATCAATCTAACATTCTCCCCCTTGATCTCACTATTACTTTTATCTTTAAACTTTAAAACTTCAATCATTTTATCCTTACTCATTTCTTCACAGATGATGCATAGAGCATGTCTCATCGTCACGGTCAATCGCCGATAGATTTAACAGCTACAATGCACGTCTCTGATCTGAAATAGTTACTTTAACTTTTGGGCCCTTTATAGTCCAGGAATCATAGGCTTTTCCTTAAACCCATGCCGGCTACATGTTCTCTGAACACGTTGGGTGGTAAGCCTTTTGTAAGCGGATCCGCGAGCATCTTTTCGGTACTTATATGCTCAAGACTTATCATTTGATCCCGGACTTTATCCTTCACAACATAATACTTTATATCAATGTGTTTGGCAGCACCACTTGATCTATTGTTGTGAGCATACTGTACTGCTGGATTATTATCACAGTATAATTTCAGTGGTCTATTGATGTCGTCAACCACCTTCAAACCGGGTATGAACTTCTTTAGCCAGTTCACCTGCCCCGTTGCCTCATAACACGCTACAAACTCGGCATACATTGTGGACGATGTAGTGACGGTTTGTTTTGAGCTTTTCCATGAAATAGCTCCCCCTGCGAGAGTAAACACATATCCAGACGTGGATTTTCTATTATCTCCCGCATAATCAGAATCTGAATATCCCACTATATTAAGTGAATCAGATCTTCTATACGTCATCATGAGGCCTTTCGTTCCTTGCAAATAACGCAAGACTTTCTTTACCAATTTCCAGTGTTCTATTCCAGGATTGCTCTGGAATCTGCCAAGTAACCCGGTAACAAATGCCAAGTTAGGGCGCGTACATACTTGAGCATATTGCAAGCTTCCGACAGCTGAAGCATATGGAACCACTTTCATTTGATCGATCTCATATTGGTTCCTGGGGCATTGAAAATCCCCATATCTGTCGCCCTTGACTATAGGAGTAGGTGAGGGACTACATTTATGCATACTAAATTTCTTTAAGACTTTTTCTATGTATGCCTTTTGTGACAGTCTTAATACCCCTTTACTTCTATCTCGGTGAATCTCGATCCCTAGAACGAACGAAGCTTCACCAAGATCTTTCATATCAAATTTTGAGGACAAAAACTTCTTTGTTTCCAGTAGTAGACTGACATCACTACTAGCAAGTAAGATATCATCCACATACAGGACAAGGAAGATAAACTTCCCATTCTTAAACTTTGCGTAGACACAATTGTCCTCAACATTATCTTTAAACCCAAAATTCTTTATTGTCTGATCAAACTTCAAGTACCACTGTCTTGAAGCTTATTTTAATCCATAAATAGATTTCTTTAGGCGGCATCCCAAACGTTCTTTTTCTTCCATGACAAAACCTTTCGGTTGTGCCATGTAAACATTTTCCTCTAAGTCTCCGTTGAGAAATGCCGTCTTTATATCCATCTGATGCAATTCCAAATCGTAATGTGCCACTAATGCCATTATGATTCTGAAGGAATCCTTACATGAGACTGGAGAAAAGGTCTCATTGTAATCAATCCCTTCTCTTTGTGTAAAGCCTTTTGCCACAAGTCGGGCTTTATATCTCTCTATATTCCCTTGAGAGTCAAGTTTTGTTTTGTAGACCCATTTACAGCCTACTGTTTTGGCTCCTTTAGGAATTATCTCCAAATCCCAAACTTTATTTGCATTCATTGATCTCATCTCATCTTCCATGGCCTCAAGCCACTTTGATGAATGGTCACTTTTTATGGCTTCTTCAAATGAGGTGGGATCATCCTCCATTTGAAATTCTTCAGTGTTGTACACTTCATAATCAGCAGGAATAGCTGATCTTCTAACTCTTTGAGACCTTCTAGGGGCCTCCTCAATTGGCACATTTTCTGTTTGAGGCTGTTGTTGCTCCCCCTCATGTGTGGCAATAGGTTCTATAGGATCCTGAGTCACAGGTTCCTCATCATCATTCATTGTTGCCACAGGCGGGATAACAACAGGTGCTGGCACCACAGTGTCTTGTACTGTTGGTGCAGCAACAGCAGGTAGTGAGAAAAATGGCTCATGAATGATCGGAGTGGGTGCATACACCCGCTTCTCTTCAAGGTCAATTTCTCGAGCTACCATGCTCCCCCTAATCATTTCATCCTCTAGGAAGACAGCGTGTCTCGTTTCCACAAACTTTGTATGTCTGTTAGGACAGTAGAAACGAAAACCTTTTAACTTTTCTGGGTAGCCAATGAAATGGCAACTCACTGTTTTGGGATCTAGCTTCCCAATGTTTGGGTTAAAAACTTTAGCCTCAGCAGGGCTCCCCCACACACGCAAGTGGTTAAGTGAGGGTACTCTTCCTGTCCACAACTCATACGGTGTTTTGGGCACCGACTTACTTGGTACTCTATTGAGAATATGAATGGCGGTTTTTAACGCCTCCATCAACAGACTCGTTGGTAAAGTGGAGTAACTTATCATACTACGCACCATATCCATCAAGGTACGGTTACGCCTTTCAGCTACTCCATTCTGCTGAGGTTCGCCCGGTGTTGAATACTGGGCGACTATACCATTCTCCTGTAAGAACCTTGCAAAAGGTCCAGGAACTTGTCCATATGGGGTATGCTGACCGTAGTACTCTCCTCCACGGTCAGACCTGACTATCTTAATCTTTAAATCATGCTGATTTTCAACTTCTGCTTTAAATATTTTAAATTTATCCAACGCTTCTGTTCTTTCTTTAATTGGATAAATGTAGCCAAACCGAGAGTAATCGTCTGTGAATGTTATGAATGAATCATAACCATCCACACTTTTCACAGGAAAAGGACCACATATGTCTGTGTGAATAATCTGTAGAATTCCTGCGCTTCGTTTGGCATCTTTCTTAATTTTCTTTACATACTTTCCTTTTATGCAATCTCTACATTGTTCTAACTCTGAGAGCTCTAATGGGGGAAGAATATCATTCTTAACTAGTCTTTCTATTCTCCCCCTCGAAATATGGCCTAAACGACAGTGCCATAATTTCGACAACGCATCTTGAGCTCTCTTTCGTTTTCTGTTTCCATTGTTCGATGAGGATACATTTTCATTCACATCATATACGGAATTAACATTTTCACGAAGTGATAACAAATAAAGCTCGTCTTGTCGGAAGGCAAGACCAATACATTTATTATTAAACAATATCTGACATTTGCCATTTTCAAAATGGCAATCATAACCATCATGGTCCAACTTTGAAACACTAATCAAATTTCTTTGCAAAGAAGGTACATAAAGAACATCTCTAAGAATAATTATGAAGCCATCAGCAAGCTCTAACGGAAGATCACCAACGGCTTCAACATCTGCTTGTTCTCCATTTGCTACTTTAATGAAACTTTCGCTTCTTTGTAAAGTTCTCATCGAACGGAATCCCTGTAATGAATTAGCAACATGAATAGTTGCACCTGAATCAATCCACCAAGTAGATTTTGAAAACTTTACATACAAGGATTCATTTACGAACGTAATAATGTTCTCACCTTTATTCTTCATTATCATCTTTAAGAAATCAGGACAATTCTTTTTATAATGTCCCGTCTTCTTGCAGTGGAGACACTGGTCTTTAGCCACTGGGAATTGCTGGTTCTGAGACTGTTGCATGGGACCTTTTCCAGATGATTTGGAGGAAGAACTGTTATTATAGTTCTTTTTCTTATCTTTTAGGTAGTTGACAGAACCACCTTGTGAAACTTTTATTCTTTCCTCCTCCTGCACACACATGGCAATGAGCTTTTCTAAATCCCATTTTTCAGGCTGTATGTTGTAATTAACAACAAAGGTGTCAAATTCTTTGGGCAAAGAAGCAAAAATCAAATGAATAAGAAACTCATCCTTGAGTGCCAAATCCATTGGTTTGAGCTTAGATGCCAGATTGCTCATTCTCAGTATGTGCTCTCTAATGCCACTGCCGCCACCAGAGTACCTTTTTGTAACCAGCTGCTTGATCAGCTGGGTTGCATATGTCTTTGAAGAGCTAGTGAACTGACTCTTTATTCTGTCTAGGTACTCTGTGACCGTGTCACAGTCTGGAATTGAGCCCACAATAGCAGGCTCAATTGTGTTCTTTATCACTGCCAGACACTTCTTGTTGGCAGTGATCCATTTTCTATGCTCAAGGTCATAGGACATCTTTACGGGAGCAAAATCCCGCTCTCTGTTCTGCCATGCAGCATCAGTCTCATCTGTCTCCCTCACCGGTGCCACAGGTTCTTTAGGGCACGGTGTGGTGACAACCCAGTCCACCTCAGCGAGGATAAAGGTCAGGTCTATCTTTTTCTTCCACTCAATATAGTTATCACCTTTTAGAGTGGGGATTTCTTTGATACAACTCATCAAGTTGTATCCTCCTGAAAACATAATTCAAATAGGGTGAGAACAGAAATAACAACAATAATTGCATGCCTTAGTTTAACGTTGGTCAAAATTAAAACATACAATTATTTTCTACACTAATTCTACATCACCGTTGGGCAGAAATAGAATTAATGTATAACAAAACATTATAATATTGCCATTAATCAACGTTGGTCAGAATAACAACAATATTGTAATCAATTTAAAACATATCCATTTTTCAAAATTAAATTCTCTCGTTGGTTCGAATTTAATAATGAAAATCACATCTTTAAATACGCAGCGGAAAATTTAACATTTAATAATCTTTTTCCTATTTTCCAGAAGCAAATTTACTATTTACTGAACAAAAAATATCGTTGGATAAATTTTGTACAGAAAATTATCATAAAAAAATCAATTCAAATTGATCAAACTGTTTTCTGGAAAATAAGAAAACAAAAACTGTGACAATATCTGTTCATTTGACCATTTCGGCCCAGCCAGCACACGCGCGGCCCACGGCCTGCCCACGCGCGCGCGCGCAGCCAGCGAAAACGGCCCAGCAGCCGCGGCCCATCCGCGCGCTCAGCGCACCCCCGCGCCCAGCCGCGCGCGCTCTCTCCCCGCGCCCAGGCCGCAACCTGGGCCTGGGCCGGGATTTCGGCCTTGTGCCCTATCCCGCCTGGGCTGCGGCGCTGGCCCAGTCGCCCGTGGCCGTCCATCTCCATCCGACGGCTGCCCGCGCGCGTCGCGAGATCAAAACCCCAGCGACCGGCGCGGCGCCCTTGACCTAGCATCATTCGGCTTCACTCTCTCTCTCTCTCTCTTCGCCCCTCTCTCCTCTCCACTCAGTCCCGCCGCAGCAGAAACCGAGCGAGGAGCTTCGACGGCGAGAGAGCTCAGCAAGCCCCGGCGCCGTCTCCGGCCCCTTCGCCGGCGTGCGCGCTCCCCAGTGGGTGAACGCGCCGCCGTCGAGCGGCCTGGTCGCGGCGCCCTAGTGGCCGTTCCGGCGAGCAGATCACCCCCGGCCGGCCCTTTCTTTTCCCCGCGCGGCGGCGTGCACGACGGTGAGGTGAGCCGTGCCGAGCCACCCTCTTCCTTTTCTTTCCCCTTTCTATTTCTTTGATTCGGATTTGGCCCGATTTTCATATTAGGGTTAGGGTTTGCTTTACCGATTTGAAATCGGTTCTTTTCCCCTTCTCAGCCAATCACCGAGCGGGTTAGGGTATGGGTTGGAGACGGCACTGTTTTCTTTTCCCCGAATCACCTTCGGGTTTTAGGGTTCGTTCTTTGCATGAAAAACGAGCCCTTCTTCTTTTCTCAGATCCGACGGATCGAGTTAGGGTTCAACCGAACGTCGGGTGACCCCTTTTCTGCTTAGATCCACACTGGATCTAATCAACTTTTCCTTTTCTAATCGGTACCCGTTCTAGATCTACGTGCTAGTAGGCTCTGGTACCATTGTTAACTTTCTTTGGATCGACTAGAGTAGATCTAGGCGGATGAACTCATAGATCCATGAAACACATGCACATTTAGACCTATAACACTACACCGAGAGGGAGATAGGGGAGAGAGGGCTGGTAATGAACCTGAGCCTCCAGATGATGTCGCGGTTGTGCTAGCCATCGCGGGTTCGGTGATGGAGGCAGCACACGGGCAGCGACGGGTGGAGTAGAGGTTGCACGGACGTCGATGCAGTGCGGTCGGGCGTAGCAGTGACGACGGCGAGAATCAGCGGAGCTTCCCGTCGCTGGCTGCGCGCCCTCTCGAGATCGGTCTAGGGTTTGTCGGTGGGGTTTGCGGCTCACGACGAACCTCGTACTTTGAGCCGCCGGCCCCCACCTCTTTATATAGCGCAGTGCGACGGGGGCCCACCAACCATGTAGGATTGGACGCCCCCGATCAGGGCGCGAGACCAAGGTCCAATAGGCCGTTGGGCTTATTGGTCAGGAGATCAATCTAACATGAGCGCCATGGCTGCTGCTGCACCGTGCAATGAGAAACACGGCTCTGTTTCTGTTAGCTAGACAATTTTATCCAACACAAACAAATGGTGCTACATCTGTTAGCACGTAGGATTAGGAATTGGGAATGCGTAAACAAATGAGTTTCTGATCGATGCATTCTGTAACCCTTCGTTCTTGTTCGTTTTGATTTTGAGATATTGATGAAGACGACTCCAGACCATGCACAGGAAGACTTCATAAGTTGGGTGAAATACTCTGCGCTAGCATTTTTAGGATCGCTGTTTCCGGCACTTACGGCATACGCTATGCAAAGCTAGACCCGTAGGGTGGATAACCCAAGATCAGAATCTGGCGATGATAAGAGTAGATTCAGTTACCGGCTTAAAAACGTTACAACAAAACCAGCACGTATCCTCAAACAGGATGGAGCAAAGGCATCTAATTACTGCCAGCACTAGGTAACATTTAACTGGTCACAAGCCATGTTCTTTTAGTTTAGAGTACGCATAGCCAAAATAACTGATTCGAACTAGACACACGCACCGACACAGTTCACACAGCACGGTCACATTATTTACATTAGTCAACGCCAATAAGGCGCAAGCTTATTTTGGCGAAAGTTTTTACCATCCACCACTGCCAGTATCAGTACCCTTGTTGCCGTTCCATGCACCATCTGCCGCTTTATCCCAGGAACTGCCACCACCCCCTCCTTGGCTCCCGCTCCCCTGGCCACCTTTGCCCCATGGATCGACCTCTTTCTTGGGAGGAGCTTCTGACCCACCACGCCATGAAGGCTTCTCTTTGGCTGATCCTCCCGATGAGTTCCAGTTATCCTCGTTGCTCTTTCCCCAAGAACCTCCACTGCCAGCTCCTCCACTGGGAGCGCCCCAAGGGCTTGACTTGTTAGCATCACCACTTGGCTGACCCAGGATAGATGGAGATGATCTGTTCTGACTCCAGGAGTTGTTTGCATCACTCTTTCCGGCCTGTTCATCTCCACCAGAGGTGTTTTGCGCTTCCCAGCTGGGCTTGCTTTTCGAACCGCTTGGCTGACCCAGGATAGATGGAGATCTGTTCTGACTCAAGGAGTTGTTTGCATCACTCTTTCCTGCCTGATCATCTCCACCAGAGGTGTTTTGTACTTCCCAGCTGGGCTTGCTTTTCGAGAAAGCTTTGTTGGCATTCCAGTCGGAAGACTGAGACCAGCCACCACCTTGACAGAAGGGCTTTCTTTCATTATTGTCGTTCCAGTTCCTGTAACCACCGCGGCCACCATTTCCCCTGCCAGAGCCCCAGCTGCCACCATCTCCCCTGCCAGAGCCCCAGCTGCCACCATCTCCTGACCCAAAGTTGTTGTCTTGATTACGGTCACCTCGCCCAAAGCGACCTCTGCCACTTCCTCTGCCACCATCAAAATCCCTTCTGTTCCATGGCTCACCAGACCTTCCACCACCTGATTCATCATTTCTATTGCCTCCATTCCATGATGATCCATCACCATCCCCAATATTCCTTCCTCTCCCTCTGCCTCGATTTCCACGTCCAAATCCACCTCTATTATTTCCATTGTCATCATCACCAAACCTTGGGTTGTTCCAAGTAGGTTCCTGATCCCCCAAAGAGAAATTCGGTTTGCTCCAAGAAGATTCCTGATTCCCACCTGATGAGCCAGCACCCCAGGTGTCAGTTTTCTTGCTGTCATCGTTACCCCCCTTACTATTCCAGGGATCATCAGCCTTTTCCTTAGATGGAGTGTCCTTTGCTGTCGTGTTCCAGCCACCATTCTTGTCTTCAGCACCCACAGTAGAAGACATCTTGCTGGCCCAAGGATCATTTTCTTGTTCTTTACCTACAAAAATAAAAAAAAAGCTCGACAAGAGACCCAGAACAGATAACACTGCTGTTCAGCTTAAAATGGTCCAGCTGAGTGACCAATGCCAACCATTCAGATAGTCTCTTGAGTACCTTCATTAGAACCAATCTTGTTTGCCCATGGATCATTCTGTAGTCCTTCACCTACACATGACAATTTGAATAAGATCTATGCAATAACTACATCTACAAGTACGTAGAATAAGAAATTTGCTTGGCTCAACGCTACCAGCATTTTCCCACTTACCCCCATCATTGCAGGAAGAGTCTTTCGCCTTGGTGTCCCAGCCACCACTGGTATCCTCAGCACCACCAGAAGTCATCTTACTTGACCAAGGATCATTCTGTTGTTCTTTACCTGCAAAGAGCCCCCAAGACAGCAAGTGAATTAGGAAGCTCAGAGGAAAACTACAGATAGAAACACTAAACAGAGAGGGGAAAATTTTTCTCTGATTGCTTCTCAATCACCTTCAGTAGAAGACACCTTGCTTGCCCAAGGATCACCTTGTTCACCTACACAAGAGTAATACAAATAAATACTCTGTAGCATAAAATGGACGGCGAGAATGTCAATTATTTGATTATAATATTGATAGCTCTCAGCTTGGATGACCAGTTTGTGCATTGCACAAATTTAAAATGTATTTAAAAAAAGCAGCTTGAGCCTTAGGCAAATCAAGAAATCTGAGAAGCATGTTCGAGTTGCCATTTAGAAATAGTCGCTTGAAACTTTAACAGGGAAACTAGAGGTAGAAATTAAACAGGTTTACTGACCTACAGATGGTTTGTTATCCTCTGAATTATTCCAAGTCGAAGGCTGATTTTGACCATATGACTTGGTGCCTCCACTGCTACTCCAGGGCTGGTTACTTGGTGGATTTGTAGCGTTCCAATTACCTCCACCGCCCCATTTTGGTCCATCACCACTGTTCTGTTCCCTTCCAAACACAGAATCGCTTCTATCACCATTTCTCCAACCATTGTCTCTCCCCCTCCCTCGTCCTCCATATTGCCCCCTTCCTCCTCTTCCCCTTCCCCTATATCCACCTGAATCTCCAGCTTCATTGTCTACCTGATTATCAGACCTCCAAGAGGGCCTTTCAGCATTGTCACCACCCCATGAATTCTTCCAACTTCCTTGATCATTTCTGCCATTGAAATCTCCAGATTCCTGGCCCCTACCACGTCCTCGCCCAAAGCCACGTCCACCTCCAAAATTTCCAGGCCTGTTCCAACTGCTATTCTGATCATCACCCTTGTTCCAACCATCACCACCAAAAGATTTCGGTTTATCCCAACTGCTGTCACCAGCTTGGTCTGAAGCTCCGGCTTTGTTCCAATTTCCAATTTCATTGTTTGTTTCTTCAGATTTAGCAGATGACCAGTTTCCTTTGCCCCAAACTTCATCCTGTGCATCAGCCACAACAGATGATTTATTCCAGTTGGCAGCAGAAGCATCCCAACCTCCTGCGCCACCTGCTCCATCACAAGTGCTGTCTTTTGACTTGCCCCAGGTACCATCTTCAGTGACAGGCAAAGAACTGCCCCAAGCCACATTATTGTCCACATCTTTAGAAACATTGTCTTTTGTTTGGTCTTCAGTTGAGTTGCCCTTAGGTCGGCCCCATCCTTGACTGACATACTCCAGCTTACTGTCTGGAGGCACTGTAGCCTTTTCCCAGCTATTTGGTCCTTCCATATCTACTGCCTTGACCTTGCTTCCCCAAGGGTCTGTGTCAGCTCCAGTTCCCATGTCCATATCCCTGCAAGCCTCTCCCCAGTTGTCACTCTTTTCACTCTCCTTATTGACAACCGCTCTGTCCCAGGAGCTGCCAGCAGCATCAGATCCACCAACTCCAGCTTGTTTGTCCCATGCATTGCCACTAGAACCTTCCTTTTGAGTGGCACTAGTGTTCCAAACTTCAACAGCTGATGATGTTGCTTTCTTACCCCATGGATCAGAATCACCATCAGCAGAAGACAACACTTTCTTACCCCATGGATCAGAATCACCAGCAGCAGAAGGTACTGTTTCCTTACCCCATGGATTGGAATCACCGTCAGCAGCAGATACCGCTTCCTTACCCCACGGATCAGAATCACCATCCGTTTTCTTACCCCATGGATCAGAATCATCTTCAGCAGAAGTTTTCTTACACCATGGGTCAGCTTCTGATTCTCCACCTGAAAATGCAAAAGTTTCACACCCAGCTAAACTGTGAAAACCTCAAATACTGGCAAATGCGCTTAGCCTATTTAATAAGCATAAATGCAATATCTGTAATAGTGCAAGGATCATCGACCTAAATTTCTTTTACTACCTCCGTTTCGTGATGTATGTCCAGGGCCTCGGGAGCATCCATTTCGCAATTTAGGTCCATGTATGATGACTGCTTTCATGGTGCGAGTTCTGGAGGGTATAACTAATCTAAGTAGGACATTTAATTTACATTTGGAGTTGTGGATTGACTTATTGTTTCCTTTGCATCAATGTTCGGTTTCGTTGGTCTGTTCGCAATGGTGGGCATGGACAACTGAACATAACATTGGTATCAGTAGAATTAAATCACTAACTTATAATTTTGCGATACTTTTTGGTTAATGTGGGCACTTATTGGGTCTCATCTCTAACCTATCCCAATTTGTTTGGGTAAGGATTCGTTGTTGTTTTTACAATAAACCTTTACTGAATCCAGAAATGAAAAGATGCAAAAGTCACCTATTTCAACAAGTTGCAAGCTATACGTGCAGCAAATGTCTAAACCAAACCCACAAGAAAAGTCTGAACCACGTTATAAGTGTATCATTTGTATACACTCTTTATAAAAGAAATTCAAAAGCTTGTAAGAAATCATGATTAATAGACCACGCCTCTTTTAATCCCACATTACTTCAATCCTCACCATCACCAATAAATAGAGTTGTTCCATCGTTTCTTTCCTAGTGGCATGATCCACTAAAGCAGGGTTTTTTTTTGGCAGATTTCACATAGCAAGCATCTGAACAGTTAGTAATGCAATAATGCCTTTCCCTAAAAAATGATGAAACAAAAAATACCATTGCGATAAAGGCGCAAAAAAAAGAATGGTGACACAAATAAATAACTAATTATTACCTGCATTCTGGACTGGTACCGTGGAACTTGAAAAGGGTTGCCAAGAGTCACTGCAGCCCATCAAACAATTTGGTGAATAACAAGATATGTAATAACAATAAAGAGTAGTTCAGAACATCTATTCCTCCAAGTAAGAGGAATGAGACAAATAAGAAAGAATTTAGCATCTTTGTTCTGTTCAGAAATTGTACCAGATACAAGAAAGGAGTTAAAACGGAACCGACAACTACATCCTTGGGCAAAAGGTAGACTCAAAGAGCAGCTCACTAACACAACCTCGACAATTCAACAGCCACGATCGGACATTTACCCTTTACACTCACTTATCTACATATTGGCAAGTAGCAAGTAATATATATGCTATGCTTAGTACTAAAAAACGAGCTTAGCTTCAAAATGGAATAGGTGTAAATGTCCAGGAAAAGATCTCTAGTTAACAAAACCAATCCTAGACCTAGCACACAAGGGAAGTGAAAAACAAACATCACAAAGGCACAAGGAAATATATCTTAAATAATCCATACTAATTGTAAAGCAAAGACAATCTTTTCTTAACCATGTGGAATCAAGGCAGGCTTAAATAAGTACAAAATAAAGAAATTTGGTTCCTCACTTTTCGGGTAATTTAGAACTCCATGTGACTACAAAAAGAGGGTTGTGACTACTTTATTCCTAATCTCAAATGAAGGGTTCCTGTATATCTTGTCTGATTTTTATGTACACCTGGACTACATTTATTCCTAATCTTTATTCCAAATTTCAAATGAAGGGTTCCTGTACAACTTGTCTTCTTTTTATGTGCATCTTTCGTGAATTAGGACCCTAGCAGCATGTCCAGCAACAGCACAAATGAGTAAGGAGGTTCATTGTTGGCTGTTGTGGACAACAGGACATACATTAGGGAGCAAGGAAGAGTAGTTCAGATAGGAAAAGGCATGGCTAATTGTTTGATAAAGTTCAGGCAGAATTAGGAAACCAAGCAGTACACAAAGAAAGAAAGATGATGTGCAAATGGTCCATGACAGCTATGAGGTATAGTCGCCTACCAGATTAGGAGGGATGAAGAGATAAGATGGGATCTATGTATCACCAATATGGGACTTTGGTTTGGCAATACGGGTACAGTGATACATAATCTGGAAAAATAATGTTGTGGTAATATAAACAATATAAGAGTATCAAAGTATCAGATATCGGATCCGGGTCCAGATGGGTTAGTGAAGTATAGAATATGCAAGTGTAGATTAAAAGCTAAGTGATGGCAGAATTCCAAAGCCTGGCTGTTTTATAAAAAGAAGTCCTAATCTCTAGCCTGTATTTCGCTATTTGCTATCAATCAACATCACTAGTTGTTTCATCCCAGAGAACCAGCCTATGTCTATTCCTCTCCCCATGTATACAACAACAACAAAGCCTTTTAGTCCCAAACAAGTTGGGGTAGGCTAGAGTTGAAACCCAACATGAGCCCCTAGTCACGGGCTCTCCCCATGTATCCCTAATTCAAAAAAAAAACATGTTGGCTCTCAATGCATGGTAATGGTATTTATCCAAACGTGAACCAAGATTTGCAACGACAATTCAAAAAGTTCTGATGAACAAAATGCTCCAAATGACAAAGCATGCTGGTATAAAAAAAATCAAGGGGATGGTGTTTTTTTCCTCTGGAATGAATGGAAGAGCTCGTGATTTATCTACCAAAAAAATATTCCAACAGAAGAAATGTTGCAGGACACTCTCTGATCAAAATTTATTGCTTGCCTGCTAAATATATACGGAGTAGATTGCTAATAAAGAGTAAAACAAAAATACCCCAACAGCATTTTCCAATGAATCAACTTGATGATTGGTGACCATTTCTAGCGGAAGAAATAAAGTATCAACAGAAATCTTTCTAGCACAGCAGCATTGCAATGGTAGATTGAATTTGGCTGCTTTGGTTTTGCATTGTTGATATATCTGTGCAGTAGATTACCCCAACTTGATTGGGACTAAAAGGCTTTTATTGTTGTTGTACCTGTGCAGTAGCAAATCCGCCCCAGTGGTTCAATGGGTGGGTGGGAGTGGACACCCGCAAGGGAAAAACAAGGATTCTAGATGTACGAGTAAACAGCAAAAAGGTGAAGTATATAAAACAAACCTGCCAAACGATGGCAACCCATTGTCCCATGAAGTTTTGCCAGCTTCTGAGCCTAATAATCAATGAAAGTAACAAATCCGATAATTTTAAACATCAATCCAGCAGTACAAGAGAACAAAGAACTCGAATGTTGTAACGTATGAACTTCCTAAATTCAGCTTTTCCATTAAAAGAAAGTAACTCGTCCCTCAATGGAGCAGATGGCTTTTTAATATACAGCAGTCAGCAGGCAAGCAGTAAAATATTTGGAGACTTTCCCGTTTACACTATAGAGACTGATCCAAGAACGAAAAGCCCAAAACTCTACTCCAAATTAGTACATGAAGTATTAATCTCACACTTACCAAAGAAGGATGTATCTTGACTTCCAAATTTACTAGCTGGAGCACCAGACAAGTTATCCCTGGTAGGCCATGTAACATAATGAGAAGCTAAGATGGAAGTGATACCATGCTTTGGCATAATTATTGTGCAATTGCATTACAGGATTTACAGCATAAGCGGCAAAGAAAAGAAAACTAAAACATGCTTCAGTTGCTTACCCCCTATTAGCTGGGACTGAGAGAAGATCAGCTTGTACTGCACACATGGAGAAGTCAGTCATTGTTCAAACAACAGCTCCAACAATATGTAAGTGTAAGCTAACCAACCTGTAACAGTTTTCAGTAGAGAATCTAGCTTAACAGTCACATCATTCCGAAATATCCGAATTACTCGACAGAGGTAGCCCTTCAAAGGACCCTTTCTAATACGCAGCATCTGCCCAATAGAGAAAAGTTGTTCTCTGGTGCTCCTGTAAGGCCTTTCAGCTGTATTGCGAAGGAAATCAGAACGATATACTTACATGCAGGAAATATTACAGAAGAAACCAAGAAACACTTACTGTCCCGATGCTCATTTCGCTCATAAGTAGGTTCAGAAAACATGGGAGTTGGAAAGTCCTGATACATAGAAAGCAAAGTGACACAAAGAACATTCTCAATTCATTGACAAGTAGATAGCCATATCTACGTACCGAACTTTCAGTAGTAGAGCTTCCCAGACCCTTCCGTATCTTTTCGCATGACCCGCTTTGAGCACAGAAAAACCCACAGTTCTCACTTTCACTTTCATTATAAATGAACAGTATTCCCAAGTACAAGTGTTTAACGACCCCTTGCTTACCCTGCAAATATATTTAATCAAACAACAAGTGTGCTAAATGGAAGAAATGGTATTCTTGAATACTCCAAAAAGACAAAAAAAAAAGATGTTAGAATTCAAAAGCATGCTACATGTTACTGTAATAACAGTGCAATGTGTCTTAGATAAGAACAATGTAGCACAGTAGCAGTACTACTACATGCACAATGTTAAAACTATCATTGCCAATACTCAGGGAAAGAATCCACACCACGTTTTTTAACATATCTCAAATGAATGTTTCCTTGAAATAAAAGCAAAAAACAAAACACATAAATTCCCATACTGCTTACAAAATGAGAGACCAACAGCAGATTTCTGTCAGATTAATAGTTCAATTTTCACCTGAAATGGCCCTTCCACAACATTAACAGTGTCGTTAATGGATATTGTCTTCTTTTGATGATCAACAGCTGTAAACATTTTATCTACGCAGACTTTCTTAATATCCTGCTTTCTCACTGTCACCGCAGATCCTTCAGGACCACCCTTTAGTATCTACACGGAATCCATTCTTCTTAGACAAAATTAAGGATACAAAATTGAAGTGTGCATTATAAGATTATTACCCTAAATCCATCTTTCTCAACAGCAATGATCACACCAAAATCTTTTCGCCTGCTCATTAGGAAATAAAATATAAGGATGAAATCCGTAGTTAGTGGACAGCGATTATAAACCATATAACACACACTCACCCATAGAGTACAAGATCATGAAGGTTGAATTCATCGTTATCATCATAATTTTCAGTAGAAGTTGACGCTTTAAGGTCCGATGTTTTGGAGGATTTTATTTTAGAAGATGATGACTTCATATTTTGTTCTGCTGGAAGGTTCCTTTTCTTAGAACCATACATGCCGGAGAGCCAATCCAAGTCATCAGCAGAAGTTCTATTGGTTGGACTAGAAGAGAACTTCAAAAGCTCCGTTTCTGTCGGTTGTATCCCCCAATAAATCAAAGAACTAAGTGCAACCTTTTTATACAGAAATCCATCTTTGAACATCAGACCATCAAGTACTTCAAAAACTTCACCAATCTGACGATCGCGCCTTATTTCAATATGAGGCCTGAAGAACCTGCATGACAAATGACATTTTGAAAACTGTGTCAACTGTTAAAATAAAATAAAAGTTTAATGGATGTAGGACAAGGAAGCTTCAGAAGTAAGGAAAAATTACTCTAGTTCTTGGGAACTGATCAACCGTGGAGCAGGAACTGCAGCTTCTTTTAGTGAAACTGCACCACCCTGCAAAGACCAAAGCGTGAGATAAGTTAAGTAGTTAGCAATCAGGCTGCTGCCAAAACAAGAACTGTGAAAGGAGAAAGGTGGAAACAAATGGTTGCTCACAAGCACATGGGAGCCAAACAATATTGTGGGCTGACAAACAAGCAGTTATATAATCAGTTGATCAGTCAAGGGAATATACATTCAGTAAATAGAACCCCACTAGCATTCTGTCCCGACATGCAAGCTGTCCACCTCAACAGTCCACTATCACATGCAATTACAGCTCATTAGCGCATGCAATTATGATACCCACGTCAGCGAGACACATCATCCGCTAACATGCTTTTGGTTGCCCACATCAGCATGCCATGCAATCACAACTGGATGTATTCTAATTTCATATTCCTGCAGCAATGCGTGGGGTTTGCTTCTAGTTATAGCTACTGTAGAACACAATACTATATCTAGATTCCAGAGATGTCTCACAGATTGAAGCAGAAGTCCCCCAGATACCAGATATCTATATCCTACTTAATCATGGCCAGGAACAAAATAAATTCGAGTAGCTTGGATAAATAGAGAAAGCAAATCAATTCAATAACAGTCATTTTTAATGCGGGAGTATAAGAGCATTACAAATTTTTTCGAAATAGCATGGAGGTCAACTCTGGGTATAATTTTTATCATCACTTTTTTGCGTCCATCATCCACATTAACGACCTAAAAAGTCACAGGAAAATAGTGATGTAAGAACATAGAAAATGAAAATATATGAAGAGGGACGATGCCCCCAGAAAAGAAAAAAGGCACAAACACATTATACCATACCTGTGCCAGATCACCTTTATAATTTCCATTCTTCATGCGGACCCATGTACCACGAGAGATTACAAATGGTTTCGTACGGCTGGATAACAAGCTAGGAACTTCAGCTGCAGGAACAGAAGTAATTCTGCTCACGTACACACTACAAAACCCTTTGCATGCCTGTAACATGGGATGTCTATGGTCAGTGAGCAATTTTACAGCCAAAATACAAAGCATATACATATAGATATTAATAGAAAAGAAAACATTCTGTTTACTAAAAATAGTTTTTACAAATTCGTTAAAAGGTTCCTCTCTTTCCTATGAAGTAGTAAAACTTTGCGTACAAAATGAGAAAAGCAAAGCTAAATTATGCCACATAAAAAATATAAGGTTTTTTTAATCTTAAATATTACATTGTACTCTCTCCATTCCAAATTATAAGATGTTTTGGTTTTTCTAGATATATGTAGTTTTGCTGTGCACTTAGATATATGTCTTGATACATAGTAAAAGGAATGTATCTAGAAAAGAAAAAACACCTTATAATTTGGAATGGTGCGAATATATTACACAAAACAGCTATAGCATAATAAGCACTGCCCTACATGTCAACCAGCATGCTCTTTCTAGTATGCATGAATTTTTTTTCTCTTGCTGTAAAAGGAACAGATTGTGTACCTCTGTAACATCACAGGCCTTCTCCGCTTCAACAAAAACAAACCCTCTTATGTGATCAAGTGCAAATGCTGTGATAATTGGCACTTTGGTACCAATTTTTCGCAGGTCAACAAATTTTTGCATGAAGCAGAAGGCCATTTGGCGCTCACGCCCAACCTGGAAAGCAGTTAAACAAATCAGCACATGCACAACAAATGCTAGTCGAGCAATGTCAAGTCAAGGGTTTGATAATCACAAACCATGCATTTAACTCTCCAAATAGTAGGCTCTTTGAGTGCACAATCATTGGGGAAAATGTCATCGTCTTCTCTAGAATAGCTCCGATCAGCAGCGTATTTCACACGATTACTGTACCGGTTCTTGATGAATTCCTCAAGTTCATCGCCGCTAAGCTCCTCTTCCTTTACAAGAAATGGAAGAGGGTGTGATCTTTCAGTTCTCTTGTGACTCAGATTTTGTACATGTTCCAC